>NC_069509.1:175389814-175509814 GCF_027579735.1 Bombina bombina | reverse complement strand
GCTGTCAATTAACAGAACAGTTCTTAGAATTAATTTATTTTCTGCCTGAGTGCTGTTCTACGAGATATCTCGTCAAGTGAAATACTCTGTTCCAGGTGAAGTGCAGAATACTGACCAGTGACAAGGTGTACCCAGCCCCTAAAAGGACCCCTAACAAATATTTAGTGTGATATATCACAAGCTCAAACATGCCGGGTGCTTAGTGTGTTGCTTACCAACGGCCTTCAGAGAAGCGTACTTATTGAGTTCCTTTCCAGGCGGCTGCTGCTCATATGGATTTGAAATTTGCCCCATATTTGGGAAGGAGTGTGGATGCGCCATTTGAGGGAGATGTGGAGATGTCGGTACCACATTATTTACCTTTGACGTATCTGCGGAGATAAAGAAATGTAATTAGAAATGCAGTTGTCCTGTTATAGAAAATATATACCAATAATTTA
The DNA here is from genome assembly GCF_027579735.1 of Bombina bombina. Lineage (NCBI taxonomy): Eukaryota > Metazoa > Chordata > Amphibia > Anura > Bombinatoridae > Bombina > Bombina bombina. The sequence goes on along the minus strand of NC_069509.1, from coordinate 175,509,374 downwards.
ATGACTAACACTTCTGAGAATACTCCAGAACTCTACATTGAAATTAAATAGCAAAATGAATTTCCAATCAATTTTTCTATTTACGAGTGTGAATGCACTTATTGATGGTTTACAGCATTGGAAATTTAGTTTTAAATACATTCTAATAGCAAAAGAGAGGATTAGGAATCTGTTCTTGGATATAGATTATACAAAGATATAGATTACAGTTAGCTATTGGGGTTATGGAATGAGGTTATCGATTGGCATTAGGGTTAGATATTGGGGTTAGTGAGTGAGGTTATGGATTAGCATCAGGGATCAGAGTTAGCCATAGGGTTTAGTGAGTGAGGTTATAGATTATTTTTAAGGATTAGGGTTAGATATTGGGGTTAGGGAGTGAGGTTATGGATTATCTTTAGGTATTAGGGTTAGATATAGGGGGTTAGGGAGTACATTTATGGATTACCTTTAGGGATTAGAGTTAGCCATTGGATTTAGTGAGTTAGGTTAAGGATTAGCATTAGGGATTAGAGTTAAATGTTGGGATTATTGAGTAAGGGTATGGATTGGCATTAGGGTTATATATTGGGGTTATGGAGTGAGGTTATGGATTAGCATTATGGATAAGAGTTAGCTATTGGGGTTAGGGAATGAGGTTAGGGATTATGTTTAGGGATTATCGTTAGATATTGGGGTTAGGGAGTGGGGTTATCGATTATTTTTAGGGATTAGGGTTAGCTATTGGGGTTAGGTAGTGAGGTTATGGATTATCTTTATGTATTAGTTTTAGATATTGGGGTTAGTGAGTAAGGTTATGGATTATTTTTAGGGATTATGGTTAGATATTGGGTTTAGGGAGTGAGGTTATGGGTTATTTTTAGGGATTGGGGTTAGGGAGTGAGGTTATGGATTATGTTTTGGTATTATGGTTAGATATAGAGGTTAGGGAGTGAGGTTATGGATTAGCATTAGGGATTAGAGTTAGCCATTGGGTTTAGTGAGTAAGGTTATGAATTAGCATTGGGGACTAGAGTTAGATGTTGGAATTATTGAGTTAGGGTATGGATTGGCATTAGGGATTAGGGTTATATATTGGGGATAGAGAGTGAGGTTATGGATTAGCACTAGGGATTAATTTTAGATGTTGGGTTTAGTGAGTGAGGTTATGGACTGACATTAGCGATCAGAGTTAGGAATTTGAGTTAGAATTGGGGTTAGTTTGTTCCTTTGACTACCATGATGCCTGTAACATTTCCTTTGATGGTAATAATATTGTTTAGCACTTCATGACCATGGCCATACAATGGCTACTACACTCTGACAGACGTCACATTGTCATTAGGGAACATACTCAATAAGAATCAAAAGAAAGAAGCAGCAACACCAAAGAACAGAGTCCTTATATTATAAAAATAGCTAAAAAAAAATCATCTCTCTATGAAACTCACAGCTCACTTTTCATGGCAGGAAAGCTATAAAGCACTTTCCTGCTTAGGGTATTGATTTATTAAGAAAAACTTGGATACAAAAAGCCCAATCATCACATTACCCAGCATGAGAGATACAGAGCAGCAGGTTATAGATACAGAAACTTTCTGTTGAGCTTTATTTTTATGTTTTATATATATAATTTTGTGAACTGATGATTTGTATAAACATCGACATATACAGAATTATTATTGGTGGTTTTGCAACCAGTTATTTATGTTAAAGGGATAGAAAAGGCAAATTTAAATGTGCAAGGTTTCAGTTTTAAATAGAAGCACTTTTACAATTCACTCCCATCAGTAAAAATACATCTAGTAAAAGGTATTATTGTCTCAGCGGCATACACACATATGCTACTTGTGACTACAGGATCAGAATTCAAACAACAAGTCTGCTCAGAGAGATTGTGGTGTAGTGTATGGTGTCAGTGACATAAAACACAAAACTTTTTTTCATGATTCATAAACAGCATAACATTTTAAACAACTTTCCAATTTACTTTTATTGTTGTATTTGCTTCATTCTCTTGGTATCCTTTGTCGAAGGAGCAACAGTGCACTACTGGGAGCTATCGGACTACATACATTGAGCCAATGACAAGAGGCATATATGTGCAGCAACCAATGAGCAGCTAGTTCCCACTGAGTGCCTTGCTGTTTCTGAGCCTACCTAAGTATGCTTTTCACAAAATATACCAAGAAAACAAAGCCGATTGATAATATAACTAATTGGAATATTGTTTAAAATATCATGCTCTATCTATATCATGAAAGTTAAATTTCAACTTTACTGTCTATTTAACTTGTGTCATACAAACCACTGCTGACTGTCTGAGAAGGTGTGGTGTTTAAATGCAAGTGCACGAGGCACTCAGAGCATATCTGCATATCCAGATAAAACAGAGATAACTTTTACTAGAAGCATTTTTGATATTGGAAGTATATTGCCAAAATGCTTCTGTTTAAAATTTAAATGCATTCATGCACATTTCAATTTTGACCTTTTAATCCCTTTAAATTTCAGATAATGGTTAGAGGTAACCACAACACCAGACTGCACAAATATTGCAGATAACGAAGATAAGTGATCATCATGGATAAATCATTCCCATTGTCTTGATGTATGATTAAAAAAATAAATGTTTATATGAACATTAAAATCAAATATTATTTCCTGAATCCAAAAAAAATATTGTTTGTTTATTATATTATGTCCTAAATAATATTTTTTATTTATGTTTGTTGTATGTGTTTTTATCCATTAATAAAACTTTGTGAGTTGTCCTTATATTACAAGATACACTCTGTTTCTATGGATATGTTGCTCAACCATCTATTTCCTGTTTATATTTTTATCTCTAGGAAGAAAATAATAAAATGTCTAACACTAGGCCTCAGAAATACCCATCTTCAACTATGTCACTGACACATCTGCCCAAAGAACACACAAAGCTTCAGAACCCCCAGTCATGTTTGCTTCCGTGGAACACCTACTCTGCCCTGACTCAGCCTAAGCCTCCAGGTCCAGTTAGCATCTTGGAAATGTTAAAATAATGATGATAATTCCTTATTTAAATGCAGGGGTTTTTTCACGTCCCCCTTAATATAAATTCAAGGCACATGTTCAATGAATGATATAATATAATTTTCAGTGATTTTATAAATCAGATATTTAAATGTCAGAACATTTCTTTGCAATCATAGTTGAGCATATGGGTGATAGTATTAAATCCATGCACAAGTTTCAGAGTGTGATTTGAGCTATATTTATGTCTTAAAAAGTTAAAAATACAGTGACAAATATGCTCAAAGAATGATTTCTAATGGATTGGAATATTGGTTATCTCCATCCAAGGTATAGGGCGTGAGTGGCAAACCTATGACACAAGGTACTACCGCCATACTGTTTGGTTTCATTGGATACAATTGTAGTTCTTAGTAAATTGATTTTCTCATGCTGTATATCACTAAGAGTTAAAAGGACATGAAACCCACATTTTTTCAATATTTAGATAGAGCATGCAATTTTAAACAACTTTCCAGTTTATATCTATTATCTAATATGTTTTGTTCTCTTTGTATCTTTTGTTGCAGAGTATACCTAAGTAGGCTCAGAATCTGCTGATTGGTGGCTGCACATATTTGCCTCTATTCATTGGCTTTCAGCTAGCTCCTAGTAGTGCATTACTGCTCATTCAACAAAGGATACCAAGATAATTAGGCAAATTAGATAATAGAAATAAATTGGAAAAATGTTTAAAATTGTATTCTCTATTTATCTATCTATCTGTCTATCTATCTATCTATCTATCTATCTATCTATCTATCTATCTATCTATCTTGAAGGAAATATTTTGGGTTTCATGTCCCTTTAATCATTATATATTATAGATTTGAAAACCAGTGTCATTTAATTTTTTTTTAATGTCCTTAAAGTGAAGGTAAACTTTGATGAATGAAAGCCCGTTTTTTAAAAATACTATTAAAAACAGGGGCACTTTCATTCATCAAAGTTTAGAAAGCAGCCATTTTTATTAAAAGCTTACCTTTCTTCTTTTCACAGCCAGAGCAGCTTCCCTCACCCGGAGATCCTCTCTTCACACGTCAGCAATGACTAATCCGGCTTCCTCCAATCACTGCATGGCCTCAGGCAATGACTCCCCTGGGCGGAAAGCCGTGATTGGAGGAAGCTGGATTAGTCATTGATGACGTGTGAAAAGAGGATCTCCGGGTGGGGGAAGCTGCTCTGGCTGTGAAGAGAAGAAAGGTAAGTTTTTAAACAAAACGGCTGCTTTGTAAACTTTGATGAATGAAAGTGCCCCTGTTTTTAACAGTATTTTTAAAAAACAGGCTTTCATTCATCAAAGTTTACCTTCACTTTAAATGTCCTGCATAAAATTTCATGGATTGAAATGAACTCAATTATCATATATGCCAACGGTCCCTACTGTCACTGGGCAATCCCGTTTGGCCCTACTGGCATGTGATTTATTTGTCCTGGGAATCAGTCCAACATTTGAAATATCTGCCCTTAGTTGTGAGCTGACTTTGGGAATCGTTGGTCTTATGTATATTTACTTATTTTTTTGGTCTCTCTTGCAGGATGCTCTACAGCAAATAATAGATCTAATTTGGTAATCTAGTTTATGTGAATCTTCTGCAGGTAATACAATATACAAATACATAAATAATATGATGTCATATTGTGTGCAATTTACATAGGATGATTTATGCTTGGAGAAGAGTGAGTGGGACTATATGGGACATTCTGTGGGCGTCAATATATCTTTAAAGTAACATGAAACCCACATTTTCTCTTTCATGATTTAGAAAGAACATGGTATTTAAAAAAAAAAAACCTTTCTAATTTACTTTTATTATCTCATTTGATTCATTCTCTTGATAACCTTTGTTAAAAAACATACCTAAATAGACTCAGCAGCTACTGATTGGTGGCTGCACATAGATACCTCGTGTGAATGGCTCACCCATGTGCATTGTTATTTCTTTAACAAAGGGTATGTAAAGAATGAAGTAAATTAGATAATAGGAGTAAATTGGAATGTTGTTTAAAATTGTATTTTCTATCGGAATCATGAAAGAAAAAATTGGGGTTTTGCGTCCCTTTAACCTTATAAATTTAACACTCTGCTGCAGTGTTCTGTTATTAGCTATGCAATATGCTTCAAGTTGTAAAGAAATTGTTTTTTGGCAAAGGGACATTAGACACAAAATGTAAATTGCATAATATACCTTCATATGTGAGATGAAATGTGTAATAAATAATGCAGCTTTGTTTTGACAAATTAGTATATTTTATGGGTTTTTTTTTCTTTTCACAAATTTCCATGTTCCCTCAAAACAAAAGGGTCCCTGCTAACCAATCAAAAACTAATACAGATAATTCAGATTTCAGCATGAATTGTTGTTTGCACCTGTGCAGTTACAGAACGAGATTGGGTAGATCTTCTCCTTTCTTAAGGTGGTTCAACTTAGTTAATTCATAATATTTTATTAAACATGTATTTAAATAGACATACTGTATATCCTTGTAATATCCATTTGATGCTAAATATAAATATCTATTTATATATACAAAGTATATACAGGTAGCCCTCAGTTTACGCCGGGGTTAGGTTCCAGATGGAATGGTTGTAAATCTAAACCGTTGTAAATTGAAACCCAGTTTATAATGTAAGTCAATGGGAAGTGAGGGCGTTAGGTTCCAGGCCCCTCTCAAAATTGTCATAAGTAACACCTAATGCATTATTTTTAAAGCTTTGAAATGAAGACTTTAAATGCTAAACAGCATTATAAACCTAATAAAATAATCATACAACACATAATATATAATTAAACTAAGTTAAATGAACAAAAATATTTGCTAAACCGCATTATAAACCTAATAAAATAATCACACAACACAGACTTCACTTACATTTTTCTGCAAACAGTTCTTTCTATGCATTCCAATCTGGACTGATTTATAGACAGGGAGATCTTGTTCCTATGAAATCTGCTCAATAGCTCAGGTCTGGCTAAACTGATTAATTTCAGCTTGCTTGGCTTTGCTGCAACACAAGCAGACAGCTCCACCTACTGGCTATTTAGATAAATGCACTGCTTCTCAATGCTTTTCAATAGCAGTCACATGACTGGAAAAAAGGTTACTATTCTGAAACGGTGTAAATTGAACCGTTGTAAAATGAGGGCCACCTGTACACCTAAACTACCTAGTATGCCGACTGATATTGCAAATAGTGACTTTCCTATCATGAGTGTTGATGCAAAACTTATAATTCACCTTATGCCATCAAAATTACTAGAAAGACAACTTGAAAGGGGGGGGGGGGACTGGTTCAAAGTAAATTAGATAACCGTATTAACCCAACCTAAGACAAACAGGATTACTTTAGAGACCATCCTGGAGTCATTTGATGATCATCATACTACTCTAGAATTAATTTGCACATCATCAGACATCATCAGGAAGTAAAGTCATCAGCTAAGGTAAATCATTCTGTTTGAGGACTTCAGAATGAATAGCAGATTACCTAACTGATTACTTCACAAACATGAACAGCCAGTGTATGACTCTAGAGTCATGTCATTACATATTTTGGCCTGTGGGCACACTTCAGGATGGCTTCTGATGACTAGTCTGGCACCATTGATTACTACAGAATGACTCCAGGAAGATTGTCCTTTTTGACTAGGAATGTTTCCCAGGAACAAGTAATATTTTCATATGTATTTTACAGCACAAGGCAACACAATAAAAACATGAATATATATTGCAATAATATTATACTTTCAATAATGAATCATTGTATGCATTGTTACATTTTGCATTTAATGTCCCTTAACTTTCTTAGTATCAGATCTTATTCATTTATTTTTTTTTAAACTATCCTTGCAGCTTTTTGCTTTTATGGCAAACTAAAAAATAAAATTCCCATTAATCCTTTTGTCTTGTCTATAGTTTCATATACTGTTTGTTTTCTGCCTGTTAATTTATGTTTTAATCATTGTTTCAGTTGACATGACAGAATTTTTTTTTTCAAGATAAATACTAAGGAAAATTGTTTCTGTGTAATTTAACTTGCCGCTATATCTCATTCACTGTAAAGTCTTGTTGACAGCAGAGGACATTAAATAGACTGCTTTATTAAAGCGCACATCAAAAAGATTAGTGGAAGAAAAGTGATTATGCGAGAGGGACACGCAGAGATATATTACTTTTGTGAGATGACTACAGAGGAGAGTTCCTGAGCAATTAGGTGCCTTCTAAAGCATTTGGAAAAGTTAGACATAGAGAAGATACTACAGAAAGATAATAATATATTGTTTAAAATAAGCTGCTTTATTTTTCTGTTTGATAGAATGAAAGGTAAAAATATAAGGGCATATGTATCAAGCTCCGAATGGAGCTTGATGCCCTGTGTTTCTGGCAAGCCTGCAGGCTCGCCAGAAACAGCAGTTATGAAACAGCGGTCAGAAAGACTGTTGCTCCATAACCTGTCCGCCTGCTCTGAGCAGGCGGACAGACATCGCCGGAAATCAACCCGATCGAGTACGATCAGGTTGATTGACTGCCCCTGCTGGCGGCCTATTGGCCGCGAGTCAGCAGGGGGCGGCGTTGCACCAGCAGTTCTTGTGAGCTGCTGGTGCAATGCTGAATACGGCGAGCGTATTGCTCGCCGTATTCAGCGAGGTCTGGCGGACCTGATCCGCAGTGTCGGATCAGGTCCGCCAGCCCTTGATAAATAGGGGCCATAGACTTACAGATCAATGCCTCAATTAAAAATGTTGTACTTATGTATTCAATATTTATTTCTATCTATAATATTTTCTCTGTCTGTCTGTATCTATCTATCTATCTATCTATCTATCTATCTATCTATCTATCTATCTATCTGTCTGCCTGTCTATCTATCTAGTTAATTTATTAAACAATCCACATGCACAGTATGAATATGCATATTTATTTAAATTTCCTCAGTAGAAAGAGAAAGAGTCTAGAAATTACAGATGACACTGTCTTACAAAATAATGGCATTTTGTAAGGAGATATAGATAGATGATTGATAGGTAGATAGATAGATAGATAGATAGATAGATAGATGATAGATAGAATGTATTTATTTATTTTTATTTTTGTTGAATTTCATTAAGACTACAATTTCTAAAATATTTCTGATTGTTTAAAACACACGGGACTCGATTTATAAAGCTGCAGGAGCTCAACTGAAATTTAAGAATCAGCCATAGTCAAACCACTATTTCCTAACCTTCTTACCAACTCATAGTTGGTAGATTAAAAATCACCCCCGATTGATGCAAATGGGGTGATTGACAACCCCTGCTCTTGCCCATATGGTGACACGAGAGCAGTGAGCAGGATTGCACAAGAGAATTCTTGAGCAATCTTAAAGGAATATGAAACTCAAAAAAAATCTTTAAAAAGTTTCCATTTGATTTTTTTTATCAAATTTGCTTCACTCCCATGGTATTATTATTATCAGTTATTTATAAAGCGCCAGCAGATTACGCAGCGCTATACAAATAATTAAAACATTACAGGGATACAGTAATACACAAACAAGTACAGTAGGGGTAAATAACGCTTAAAGGTGAAATAATTCAGTTATACAGAAGGAGAGGAAGGCCCTGCCCTTGAGCACAATCAGTAGTAGTGGTCTACAGGTAGAGTGTCTCTCATGCTTACAATCTAAAGGACAGGGACGGTAACGGAGAAGGGAAATAAGTCTGATATAAGGCAGAGGGAACTGAGAGTGAGTGATGACATGGGGGGGGATGTATTCTGTGTTAAAGAGATACTTAGGTAGGTGTCTGGAGCTCCTAATAAAAATGTTGGATGTTTCTTCTCTGCATGTGGGAAAGAAGACTAACAGCACCATGCATAGCTATCTGCTGAAACAGCCACCAGCCTTAACAGCACGCCAGTGACTGCCCTATGAGTAGTGTGGAGTGTTGGACCAAGGTTGAGCCAGTTGGTGACAAATCATGCCAACCTCTGACTCCCGACCACCCTCCCAGTGTGTACTCACTCAGATGAGACGTTTGGAACAGTAGACAGAGTTTAGACAGCTGGGGACTGAGAACCCCAGCCTGAGTGTTTGCACCGTTTTTAGATGCTACCTGAATTGTGAGTTGACACACTTTTTTGCTCACATATCTTTACAATAGTCACGGGACACCTCTTGTTCCTTGTATCTCTTAGGGTTACCGGATGTGACACGCACCATGGGAAGTGGAACAGCCTGAGCGGATTATATTGGCTACTCACACTCTTCTATGACCTTGTATCTTAGAGATTTTTTCTGTAGATATCAACATACCCAGCAGTTAATAGATTTTTAAATTTGACCAAAATACATATTTGTATATTTGTTTAATTGATTATTTTTTACATTGTATCTAGTGGACACACGTGAACATCTTTAGTGGTTGTTTGCTTGATACGAAAGTTGATAATAGAACAAAGCTGGAACATTGTTTTAAAATTACATTCTCTATCTGAATTATGAATGTTTCATTTGGACTTTACTTTCCCTTTAAGTTAAAACAGCTGTCCGGTTTCTCCTCTGCAGTCCTGAAGATTATCTCCATAGTAAATAAAGGGTTAATAAGAAAATGCATTACGTTATCAAAACTGGGACCCAACAACCCCATGAACGATTCTTGGAAGAAACAAAATATTTATTTTCATGACAATTTGTGTGAAATTGCTTTCTTGTCTGTGCACATGTCTAATAAATTATTAAGCCCTACGTGCACACTAAGGAATCATCAGCAGAAAACGTTCTGCTAATAAAGTAAAAAAATTGCATTATTTAGAACCAGTAGAATTATCTTTTTTTTTACAGTTCATTTATTATATAAGTAATGCTTTTTTATCAGCAGGTCCAGTAATAATTTAATATGTAGTTTGCCTTAAATGACAGTTTTATATTTCTACAAATGTGCACAAGTTAAAACCAATCTTTCAGTTTGACTTACAGAGTAAAGGTGTTAGCTGTTATTTACACATGAGTCACAGCGTGCGCAGGGCTACAAAACAACAACATACAACTGACAGAGTTCTGCAGTAAACAACCAATTTGTGTGGATGGCATATAAATATCTCACTGTTAGCAAATTGCTACAGTCTTGTACAGAAATATCATTTGTTAAAGGAAAAGCAGTTTTACAAGCAAAAAATGTTTGTGAAATGTATAACAGGGATATGGAAACGACACATTTATTTTAATAAACTTCTTCCACTGCTTTTAAAAATACTATTTTGGAAAGAAAATGGAAAAAACTGTATAGTTTATTTTTTTTATAAAAATTCAGCATTTGTTTGTAAAACTGTCCCCCTTATACAACATTTTTTTCATTCATTAATTTCTGTAGAGCCACAGTGACCAAACACAGCTGATATCCAACTGACATCCAGCCACAAGTTCACCTTAAAAATCTAGTAGATATAAACATCACTGTCTAATTGTTGTACTGATGATTACATTACAGCAGCAAAAACAGATTGAGTCGCCCATACTTGCCAACTGTCCCGATTTTAATGGGACAGCCAGTCCCATGATTCAATTCTCCTGGAAGCCTGTTTAAACACTGTACAAATCTGTTCTTAGGTATTGGCATAGCATTGATATTGTGTTCATCAGACATGATGTATTTGTTGTTCTGTATGAATGTGTGTCTATTGGTTTTCATATTCTGACATCTGAATCACCTGCTCTCTATGGTATAACAGGAGAATAGTAATATATCTCGGAGCTCCTCATTGGCTGTATGTTGCAGAACTACTAAAAATAAAACTGTAAGTGCAAGTATACTTCCCAGCTAGGTTTCTTTTGCTAAAATAATATTTTCTGTCTCCTATGAAAATATAAATTTAAACCATCATTGTTTTCCCCTTAAAGGGATACAAAACCTAACTTATTTCATGATTCAGACAGAACATGCAATTTTAAACAACTTTTTAATTTACTTCTATTATCAATTTTTCTTTGTTCTCTTGATATCTTTTGTTGAAAAGAATGGATCTAGTCTTAGGAGCCGGACCATTTCTGGATCACTATTTGGCAACAGTTTTGCAAGAGTATTATCCACTTGTAAGAGCACTAGAGGGCGGAACTATATTTTTCCTACCATGTAGTGCTCCAGATGCTATCTAGAATATCACGGGAACGAAGCAAATTTGATAATAGAAGTAAATTGGAAACTTTTTTTAAAATTGTCTGTTCTGTCTGAATCACAAAAGACAATTGTTGGGTTTCATTTCCCTTATTTGGATAAGTCAGAGAAAAATGATACATTGTATTCAGATTAGATCAAGGGCAGTCAATATCCGTGTTGTATACAGAAAGATAGAAACAACTGAAAACAGAAAGTGTAATAAATTGTATTTTGTATGTATATAATAGGTCAGAATACATTTACTTACAGATCGTCACTTATTTTAGCAACGTATGGTAAAACATTGTCAATTTATAGTTTGTATCTGATGCACATTTGTAAAGGGTTGTTCAAAGATTACTGCTGAATGCTACAGTCTACAGAAATGATATATTTCTATATATACAGTATACTGTATATATATATATATATCTCAAAGAAAGACGGCAGGCACTCTCCGTTTAAATCACCAATATTTACTCCATAAAGTGACGTTTCGGGGTTTTACCCCCGTCTTCAGACTTAGGTAAGTCTGAAGACGGGGTAAAACCCGAAACGTCACTTTATGGATTAAATATTGGTGATTTAAACGGAGAGTGCCTGCTGTCTTTCTTTGATGTTTGCAAACTTTTTTGCTGAGCACCCCAGACTGAAAGTAAATTGAGAGTGCTGAACCATCAAGGATTTCATATATATATATATATATATCTATATATATATATCTATATAAGGGGTAAAGTCAGATCCTCTGGTATCCACTCCAAGTAATCATTGGGGAATGAGGTTTACAAGGGGGGCTTCACCCTGAACCCCCCAGACGGAGGCAAAAAAGATAGTGAAGATGTGTGAATTACAGTGCATCATATATATGTTTTATGTGGTGACCCAATGCACTCTGAGAAGATTTATCATGTTACATCGGCTTTGCCCACAGCTGCTTGGGTAATGTCAGGTTCACCCGGGTAATGCTAGGATTACCAAGAAAACCACGATAAGCAGCACTCAGGGTAAAGTTAAAATCCACATATTTATTGATATCAGTTAAAATAACATACTCCAAGGTTAGAAGGACAAAACACAAGACCTCCTAATGCTAGGATTACCCAATTTCTTACTTTACCCCCATATATATATATATATATATATATAAAATTATAGATAGATAGACAGAAAGACAGATATATATATATATATATATATATAAAAATAGATAGATAGATAATAGATAGATAAATAGATAGATGGATAGATATAGATATATTATATAGCACATAAATCTGCAATAGGAAAATGATTTAGTACATTAAAGCATTTTTCTAGTTTGCTATTGCTTGATTATGCTTATGAGTTTAACTCCTGCAAAAGGTTAAAGGGTTAGAAAAGTTTACCAAATTGCAACTCAAAACACATTTATATGTTAAAATATGTTACTGCAAACAAATTAGACTTGCTCTGTAAATAAAACAAAGCTTTTTTCTTGTTAAAATATTATTTTTCTCTGTTGATATAACCTCATCAAAGACAGCCCACCAAATAAGCCAATCATTGTGCCGCTACTCTTCATATTAAAAAGCGTGCATGCGCATTAATGAACGCATGTGTCTTAAAAACAACATTTCCTGGCTGTCCAGTAAGGGTGCTGTATAAGAATGACAGTGATGCCAGCACCTATGTCACCGTTTCAGTGCACATTTGAAGTAGTTAACCATGTATCTTTACAAGCACCCACATAACAACAACCCTAGTATGGTGGTACCCCACCGTGATTGGACAGGAGTCCTACAGTGCACACAGTGGGGTTGGAAAACTTATATTTAAAGATATTGTGAGCAAAAGATAATTACATGACAAACTTTAAAAGAATAAAATAAATATTTTTCCCTTTCATATCCCTTTAAGCATTGCTCTAGAAGTGATAGTAGTATTTGTATTTTTCAAACAATTTAATGCATTCAAGCAGGAAAAATGGATAATTGGGAACACGTTAAAAGGGAAATAATGTTAAAATATACTGTCTCTTTAAAGGGAAAGGAAACCCCAACATTTTCATTCATGATTTTGATAGAATATACAATTTTAAACAACTTTTCAATTTACTTATATAATCAAATGTGCTTCATTCTCTTGTTATCTTTTTCTAAAGAAACAGGATTGCACTACTTACAGCTAGCTAAACATATCTAGTTAGCCAATAACAAAAGACAAATATGTGCAGGCACCAATCAGCAGCTAGCTCCCACTAGTGTAGGATATGTGCGTATTCTTTTTCAACAAGGGATACCAAGAGAACGAAGCGCATTTGAAAATAGTAGTGAATTTAAAAGTGTCTTAAATGTACATGTTCTATCTGAATCCTGCAAGTTTAATTTTACCTTTCCTATCCCTTTAAGTGTGTGTTTTTAGCGCCTTACTCATGTAGGTATCTACAATACACCGGTGCAATAAGAAAATGTCCTAACGCATTAGAGAATTTTCTTATTGTTGTTTTATGGAAAAAAAGCTTAAGTTTCATATTTAAGTTTAAATTCACAATCAGATGCTGAATAGTATAAATATTTAGAAATTAAACTCTCCTGTCACAAAATATATAATTCTTTCCTATCAGAATATGCAAGTTTTATTTAAATGTTTGAGTAAAAACTTAAAGTGATGGTAAACTCACTATAATGACAATGTTATTTCCTAAAGCTTTTATTACACATATACCTTGTATACTCTTATTTCTTTACTAATCAATGCTTAAGACAGAGTAAATTACTTTTTTTATTTGCAGGATTGCCTGTCCCTGGCCGCCTCCGTGAAAAAATACTGATTGTGAAATTTGATTGACATATGGCGCATCCAATAGCAGATGCACCATACGCCCTATGTATTTGATCTTCAGCACGCTCCCGTGCCGCTGCTTTGAGGGCTCTGAATTAGCGATGCACACTGCGCAAGTGCAGTTATCAGATGAGCCGACAGCAGCCTCATGTAAACAGTCTGTTTACATGAGGCCGCTGTCGGCTCATCTGATAACTGCACTTGCGCAGTGTGCATCGCTAATTCAGAGCCCTCAAAGCAGCGGCACGGGAGCGTGCTGAAGATCAAATACATAGGGCGTATGGTGCATCTGCTATTGGATGCGCCATATGTCAATCAAATTTCACAATCAGTATTTTTTACACGGAGGCGGCCAGGGACAGGCAATCCTGCAAATAAAAAAAGTAATTTACTCTGTCTTAAACATTGATTAGTAAAGAAATAAGAGTGTACAAGGTATATGTGTAATAAAAGCTTTAGGAAATAACATTGTCATTATAGTGAGTTTACCATCACTTTAAACTCTGACATTAATGTGAGTTTTTCTGTGTATTAAAAACTATATAGATGTGTATGTGCGCATGCACTCAAGTGTGTGTAGGTGCATTTTCTGTGGGACGGACAAGTCTAGATGTGTTTTGCCATGATGACACTTGCAGGGGCAGCTTTAATGGATTTCTATAAAAAAGGGAAGATGTTTCCCAAATAAATAATAAGAGCTTTCTATTACGTAAAAGTTTGCAATGGAGTACGAAGTACAAAGGGAGGCCCCGGCGTATGTTTAAACTTTTGCTGTTATTTCCATATGCATAGGTTTTACTTTCAGAGTAATTCGTTTTTTTTTTTTTTGTTTTTTTTTTTTTTTTCAGTCTCCGTAGAGACTGTCGAAAATTCCCGGTGCCGGCTATATTTCAAGCCGCCACAGCGGGGTATTGGGAAAAGTTTTCAATTAGCAATAATCGCGCCTTGGATAGACCTCATTGGCTACGGTACTGCCACTGTGCAAAGCTAGAGTAATTCGTTTTTAGAGCATTTTGATAAAACTTGTCACATTTTAAGATGCAAGAAAAAACTGTGAGATCTGTAGGGTGAAAATGTTTTGCAGTATTACGCTGGGTTTTGAGATATGATTTCACACAGACCCATGGAACGCCCATGTGCAGCCCATTTTATGAAGAAAAAAAAAGAACAATTACGCTTTGTATTTTGTACTTTAAAGTACAAATTTTGATGTGTTTTTTGCACATTCGGTGTACCTAAATCACAATTTATGCTGTGCATATTTAAGACCATTTATTCCTGTGTAATTTACATACAAATTTCACGTTTTTGCTAAATTACGATTTTTGGTGAACAATATTTTTACGATTTTTGATGCACCAGCCCAGAGACATTTATAGAATCGGGCTCCATGTGTGTACGTATGCCCAAGCTTGTGTGCGCTTGTGTGTATGTGTGTGCGCTTGTGTGTATGTGTGTGTGCGCTTGTGTGTGCGCTTTTGTGTGTGTGTATATGTGCGCTCTTGTGTGTGTGTGTGTGTGCTCTTGTGTGTGTATATGTATGTGCGCTCTTGTGTGTGTGTGTGCGCTTTTGTGTGTGTGTGTGTGTGTATATGTGTGTGCACTCTTGTGTGTGTGTGTGCTCTTGTGTGTGTTTATGTGTGTGCGCTCTTGTGTGTGCTCTTGTGTGTGTGTATGTGTGTGCACTCTTGTGTGTGTGTGTGTGCGCTTTTGTGTGTATATGTGTATGTGTTTGTGCGCTCTTGTGTGTGTGTGTGTGTGTGCGCTTTTGTGTGTATATGTGTATGTGTGTGTGCGCTCTTGTGTGTGTGTATGTGTGTGCGCTCTTGTATTTGTGTGCACTTTTGTGTGTATATATGTATGTATGTGTACACTTTTGTGTGTATATATGTATGTATGTGTACACTTTTGGTTTAGGATCAAATAAATATACTTGTGTGTGAGCCACACTGCAATATAATATTGTGCCAACAAGACAGGGTTAGTTGTACGAGCATGCCAACAACATGGGGAGAACTTGTGTGCCAGTAACACAGATGTATTTTTGGGTACCAGACATATATGGCATTGCAGCAGCACCAATGATTTGTATGTGCCACTAGCACAATGATATATATGTGTACCAGCATGATTTATTAGATTTTTAGTTAAAAGATAAACACTGCCAGATCCAATGTTAAATGCAATGAAAATTAATCTTTATTATTTCTTAGTTAGAGGCTTTGTATTCACGTAATTGACGTGACATTACTTGTGGAAACAACCAACTTTCCTTAAATAAATTAACTACTTTAAATGTTAATTTACTTAATTGAAATAATCCATCACACGCACAGCCATACCCAAATCTAAATGTATTTCTAAGTCTGCTTTGCATGTGGGTAGTGCGCATAGGTACATTAGATTTAATTGAGTAATTGTTACTTAATTGTTTAATGGGCAGATTCCTGCAGGCTGATAGATCCGCACTGTGGATAACTATAGACCTTAAAATAACATTTAAAGTGCAAAAAAAAAATAGTTTTCTTCATATAAAAACTAATTTTTATAGATGTCTGTAATACCTGGTTATATGAATCCCGGGAGAGACTTCTGATCTTTAGGTCTAGAAGAGGAACTCATATTCCATTTTTGCAGAAGATTTTAAAAAAGTAATTAAACTGTATATTTTTTTGCTATTAAGTCAGTGACAGGAAAATTATTAATTGTGTATTGTTCCAAAAGAAAATATTTGTTTTTAGAGAGGAACAGGATACACATACATAATAATGTTTAATTCCATGAGCTTTTAAGATGCACAGGACTTGGAATTAAAGTCCTGAGTCATCACTGGAAAGTTTTATGGCACAGTTGGTGATGTTTGGGTAATTAGTTGGGTTGACAGTTGTGGAAGGTCATTGGAAATGAATAATTTGTGTGACAGTCATTGGGTGTTTCTATGAGGGTTTAGGCTTTCCTCAGTTACAATGGGATGGAATAGGAGAAATGGTGGGACACAGTTCCCAAACCGTGGCAGTTCTATACATTTCTGGGCCAGCTGATGGCTCTGTTGTTTAGTTGTACATTAAATACATCAGTAGATGAGATCTGTTTGGTCTTTACAGATTACAGAGCCACAACGGGCTAAAAACATTAATGAATTTACAATTTTCACAACATAACATGTTTTCTCTTTCTCTCCACCTACCAAATGTTCTAAATAGTAAGAAATCACGTTTTGCCTTCCTCCCTTCCACTAAGGCATTAAACACATAGGTAAAGTCCTACTCTGGGACTGCGTGCATTGAAGACCCCAATCAGAAAATGGACAGTGAGTCAATCAAAAGCAGACTAGCATGTAGACCTGATGCTTTCACCTCCTCAGTGGAACTTTACCTTTGTGTTTAACCCCTTTAGAGGAGTAAAACACATAGTAAGATAGACACAGAGACACAAAACTCACATTTGCTAATAAATTAGAGCATGTAATGTTTGCTTAGATTGTAACATTTAACATCAACACTATTTTGCATTAAATGAGAGTAATTAACGGTATGTATTATTGCATTTACAGTTCAAGCTAACACACTGGTTTCATATATACTCTCTCTCTCTTTCTTTCTGTATAATATATATATATTTTTTTTCATCAGTACTCAATGCTTACAATTATAAAACATTCGAGGTGTAATGTCAATGTATCTTTCTGGCTTTTATAAAATGGAATTTCATTTGCATCAGAAAAACAACAAATGTATTGTCCTTAATGATAATCCATATTTAAAAATAAAATATTCTTGTTAAAGAGACAGTCTAGGCCAAAAAAAACTTTCATGATTCAGATAGAGCATGTAATTTTAAACAATTTTCCAATTTACTTTTATCACAAATTTTGCTTTGTTCTCTTAGGCCTAGATCTGGGGGTCGATCCGATAAAAATCGTCGCCCGCAAAAGCCGGCGACGCCAATAATTGCGCGGATTTGGTATCCTATATACGGCGTAAGCTAGAAGTTACGCGCGTATATTTCTGCCGTCGCCCGCAGTTTTTTGGGCCATAGGCAGGTATACCAAACCCGCGCAGTTTGGTATCCAATATGCAGCGTAAGGACTTACGTGGCGAAAATGGAGAAAACTTACTCCATTTTCACCTCGCCACAAAAAGCAGCCGTAAGAAGCCTTACGCTGACTATTGGAGCCCCGTAACTCCCTAAACTAACTAGAAAATAAACCTAACACCTAACGCATGCGCAATGTCTAT
Source organism: Bombina bombina (assembly GCF_027579735.1). Classification (NCBI taxonomy): domain Eukaryota; kingdom Metazoa; phylum Chordata; class Amphibia; order Anura; family Bombinatoridae; genus Bombina; species Bombina bombina. The sequence goes on along the minus strand of NC_069509.1, from coordinate 175,491,142 downwards.
CTCGCTGTCAACCGCGATCTGCTAAAATAAACCTAACACCTAACGCATGCGCAATGTCTATCTCCCTGTCAACCGCGATCCCCCCCCCCCCCCCGAAATCCCTAATAAAGTTATTACCCCCTAAACCGCCGCTCCCGGACCCCGCCGCCATCTACATAAACTAACCCCCTACTGTGAGCCTCTAAAACCGCCGCCACCTATATAAAAATTATTAACCCCTAATCTAATCCCCCTATACCGCCGCCAGCTATATTAATATTATTAACCCCTAATGTAAGCCCCTTACACCGCCGCCATCTCTATTAAAATGATTAACCCCTAATTTAATCTACCTACCCCGCCGCCAGCTATATTATCTATATTAACCCTAAGTATATTATAGTTAATATAGTTATTACATTATATATATTAACTATATTAACCCTAATTATATTAGGGTTAATATAGTTACTATAGTATTTATATTAACTATATTAACTCTATCTAACCCTAACTATATTTATATTAAATTAATCTAATTAATTTATAAACTAAAATATTCCTATTTAAATCTAAATACTTACCTATAAAATAAACCCTAAGATAGCTACAATATAATTAAAAATTACATTGTAGCTATGTTAGGGTTAATATTTATTTTACAGGTAAATTGTTAATTATTTTAACTAGGTATAATAGATATTAAATAGTTATTAACTATTTAATATCTACCTAGTTAAAATAATTACCCAATTACCTGTAAAATAAATCCTAACCTAAGTTATAAATACACCTACACTATCAATAAATTAAATAAAGTACAAACATCTATCTAAAAATACAATTAAATTAACTAAACTAAATTACAAAAAAAAAAACACTAAATTACAAAAAATAAAAAAAAGATTACAAGATTTTTAAGCTAATTACACCGATCAGCCAATAGAATGCGAGCTCAATCTGATTGGCTGATTGGATCAGCCAATCGGATTGAACTTGAATCTGATTGGCTGATTCAATCAGCCAATCAGATTTTTTTAACTTAATTCCGATTGGCTGATAGAATCCTATCAGCCAATCGGAATTCGGCGGACGCCATCTTGGATGACGTCATTTAAAGGTACCTCATTCCAAGTTTAGCAGTCGGCCGGGATGGATGCTCCGCGGCGGCGGAGCGAAGAAAGAAGATTGAAGATGCCGCCGGAAGAATGAAGACTTTGCTGCCGCTTGGAGGAAGACGTCGCCGGAGGAAGAATTCTTCTTTGCCGCTTGGAGGAAGACGTCGCCGGAGGAAGAATTCTTCTTTGCCGCTTGGAGGACGACATCGCCCGGATCGGATCAGGAGTTCGGCCCGGTGTGGTGAAGACAAGGTAGGGAGATCTTCAGGGGGGTAGTGTTAGGCTTTTTTAAGGGGGGTTTGGGTGGGTTTAGAATAGGGGTATGTGGGTGGTGGGTTGTAATGGGGGGGGGGGGGATTGTATTTGTTGAATGCAAAAGAGCTGAATTCTTTGGGGCATGCCCCACAAAAGGCCCTTTTAAGGGCTGGTAAGGTAAAGAGCTTTGAAATATGTTTAATTTAGAATAGGGCAGGGAATTTTTTTTATTTTGGGGGTTTATTATTTTATTAGGGGGCTTAGAATAGGTGTAATTAGCTTAAAAATCTTGTAATCTTTTTTTTATTTTTTGTAATTTAGTGTTTGTTTTTTTTGTAATTTAGTTTAGTTAATTTAATTGTATTTTTAGATAGATGTTTGTACTTTATTTAATTTATTGATAGTGTAGGTGTATTTATAACTTAGGTTAGGATTTATTTTACAGGTAATTGGGTAATTATTTTAACTAGGTAGATATTAAATAGTTAATAACTATTTAATATCTATTATACCTAGTTAAAATAATTAACAATTTACCTGTAAAATAAATATTAACCCTAACATAGCTACAATGTAATTATTAATTATATTGTAGCTATCTTAGGGTTTATTTTATAGGTAAGTATTTAGATTTAAATAGGAATATTTTAGTTTATAAATGAATTAGATTAATTTAATATAAATTTAGTTAGGGTTAGATAGAGTTAATATAGTTAATATAAATACTATAGTAACTATATTAACCCTAATATAATTAGGGTTAATATAGTTAATATATATAATGTAATAACTATATTAACTATAATATACTTAGGGTTAATATAGATAATATAGCTGGCGGCGGGGTAGGTAGATTAAATTAGGGGTTAATCATTTTAATAGAGATGGCGGCGGTGTAAGGGGCTTACATTAGGGGTTAATAATATTAATATAGCTGGCGGCGGTATAGGGGGATTAGATTAGGGGTTAATAATTTTTATATAGGTGGCGGCGGTGTAAGGGGTCAGATTAGGGGATAGATAAGGTAGATGGCTATAATATAGCTGGCGGCGGGGTAGGTAGATTAAATTAGGGGTTAATCATTTTAATAGAGATGGCGGCGGTGTAAGGGGCTTACATTAGGGGTTAATAATTTTAATATAGATGGCGGCGGTGTTAGGGGCTCACTTTAGGGGGTTATAGATATAATATAGCTGGCGGCGGGGTACGGGAGCGGCGGTTTAGGGGTTAATAACTTTATTAGGTTGCGGCGGGGTAAAGGAGCGGCGGTTTAGGGGTTAATAGCTTTTTTATTGTTAGGCTAGTGAGGGGGGATAGCGGATAGAGGGTTAGACAGTGCGGGCTATGTTAGGGAGGCGTGTTAGACAGTGCGGGCTATGTTAGGGAGGCGTGTTAGACAGTGCGGGTGTTTTAGACTTTAGTCAGGTTTTATAGGCGCCGGCAGATTCTAACGTGGCGCAAGTCACTGGCGACGCCAGAAATTTGTACTTACGCAGATTTCTGGACATCGCTGGTTTGTGAGACTTACGGCACGTTAGCATCTGACGGCGACCTATATGGGATGGCTCGAGTTGCGAGCTGAAACTGCGGGCGACGCCGGTTCCCTCGCTTGCGCCGCAAACTGCGATCGATATCGGATCGCGCCCCTTGAGTTTGGTGGTAGCCGTGAAAACCAGAGTTAGAGGCTCCTAACGCTGGTTTTAGGCTACCTCCGGTATTTGGAGTCACTCAAAAAAGGGTCTAACGCTCACTTTTAAGCCGCAACTTTTCCATACCGCAGATCCCCTTACGTCAATTGCGTATCCTATCTTTTCAATGGGATTTTTCTAACTCCGGTATTTAGAGTCGTGTCTGAAGTGAGCATTAGACATCTAACGACAAAACTCCAGCCGCAGAAAAAAGTCAGTAGTTAAGAGCTTTCTGGGCTAACGCCGGTTTATATAGCTCTTAACTACTGTGCTCTAAAGTACACTAACACCCATAAACTACCTATATACCCCTAAACCGAGGCCCCCCCACATCGCCGCCACTCGATTACATTTTTTTAACCCCTAATCTGCCGACCGCCACCTACGTTATCCTTATGTACCCCTAATCTGCTGCCCCTAACACCGCCGACCTCTATATTATATTTATTAACCCCTAACCTGCCCCCCACAACGTCGCAGCCAGCTACCTACAATAATTAATCCCTAATCTGCCGACCGCAAAGCGCCGCTACTTAAGTTATCCTTATGTACCCCTAATCTGCTGCCCCTAACACCGCCGACCCCTATATTATATTTATTAACCCCTTATCTGCCCCCCTAAACGTCGCCTCCACCTGCCTACACTTATTAACCCCTAATCTGCCGAGCGGACCGCACCGCTACTATAATAAAGTTATTAACCCCTAATCCGCCTCACTAACCCTATAATAAATAGTATTAACCCCTAATCTGCCCTCCCTAACATCGCCGACACCTAACTTCAATTATTAACCCCTAATCTGCCGACCGGAGCTCACCGCTATTCTAATAAATGTATTAACCCCTAAAGCTAAGTCTAACCCTAACACTAAAACCCCCCTAACTTAAATATAATTTAAATCTAACGAAATTAATTAACTCTTATTAAATAAATTATTCCTATTTAAAGCTAAATACTAACCTGTAAAATAAATCCTAATATAGCTACAATATAAATCATAATTATATTATAGCTATTTTAGGATTAATATTTATTTTACAGGTAACTTTGTATTTATTTTAACCAGGTACAATAGCTATTAAATAGTTAAGAACTATTTAATAGCTAAAATAGTTAAAATAATTACAAAATTACCTGTAAAATAAATCCTAACCTAAGTTACAATTAAACCTAACACTATACTATCATTAAATTAATTAAATAAAATACCTACAATTACCTACAATTAAACCTAACACTACACTATCAATACATTAATTAAATACAATACCTACAAATAACTACAATGAAATAAACTAACTAAAGTACAAAAAATAAAAAAGAACTAAGTTACAAAAAATAAAAAAATATTTACAAACATAAGAAAAATATTACAACAATTTTAAACTAATTACATCTACTCTAAGCCCCCAAATAAAATAACAAAGACCCCCAAAATAAAAAATGCCCTACCCTATTCTAAATTACTAAAGTTCAAAGCTCTTTTACCTTAGGGCCCTTTGCGGGGCATGCCCCAAGAAGTTCAGCTCAGCCAATCAGAATATTCCTACCTTAATTCCGATTGGCTGATAGAATCCTATCAGCCAATCGGAATTCGAGGGACGTCATCTTGGATGACGTCCCTTAAAGGAACCGTCATTCTTCAGTTGGATGTCGCCGGATGAAGATGGGTCCGCGGTGGAGGTCTTCAGGATGGAGCCGGTCCTCATCGGATGAAGATAGAAGATGCCGCTTGGAAGATGATGGTTGCCGGTCCGGATCTACTCTTCTTCCCGGATAGGATGAAGACTTTGGAGCCTCTTCTGGACCTCTTCAGCCACCGGATGATGGATCGCCAGCCCTCGCTTGGGTTGGATGAAGATTTTGGAGCCAGGACCGATCGGTGATACCCGGTGAGGTGAAGACAAGGTAGGATGATCTTCAGGGGCTTAGTGTTAGGTTTATTTAAGGGGGGTTTGGGTTAGATTAGGGGTATGTGGGTGGTGGGTTGTAATGTTGGGGGGGGTATTGTATGTGTTTTTTTTACAGGCAAAAGAGCTGAACTTCTTGGGGCATGCCCCGCAAAGGGCCCTGTTCAGGGCTGGTAAGGTAAAAGAGCTTTGAACTTTAGTAATTTAGAATAGGGTAGGGCATTTTTTATTTTGGGGGTCTTTGTTATTTTATTAGGGGGCTTAGAGTAGGTGTAATTAGTTTAAAATTGTTGTAATATTTTTCTTATGTTTGTAAATATTTTTTTATTTTTTGTAACTTAGTTCTTTTTTATTTTTTGTACTTTAGTTAGTTTATTTCATTGTAGTTATTTGTAGGTATTGTATTTAATTAATGTATTGATAGTGTAGTGTTAGGTTTAATTGTAGGTAATTGTAGGTATTTTATTTAATTAATTTAATGATAGTATAGTGTTAGGTTTAATTGTAACTTAGGTTAGGATTTATTTTACAGGTAATTTTGTAATTATTTTAACTATTTTAGCTATTAAATAGTTCTTAACTATTTAATAGCTATTGTACCTGGTTAAAATAAATACAAAGTTACCTGTAAAATAAATATTAATCCTAAAATAGCTATAATATAATTATAATTTATATTGTAGCTATATTAGGATTTATTTTACAGGTAAGTATTTAGCTTTAAATAGGAATAATTTATTTAATAAGAGTTAATTAATTTCGTTAGATTTAAATTATATTTAAGTTAGGGGGGTGTTAGTGTTAGGGTTAGACTTAGCTTTAAGGGTTAATACATTTATTAGAATAGCGGTGAGCTCCGGTCGGCAGATTAGGGGTTAATAATTGAAGTTAGGTGTCGGCGATGTTAGGGAGGGCAGATTAGGGGTTAATACTATTTATTATAGGGTTAGTGAGGCGGATTAGGGGTTAATAACTTTATTATGATAGCGGTGCGGTCCGCGCGGCATATTAGGGGTTTATAAGTGTATGCAGGTGGAGGCGACGTTGTGGGGGGCAGATTAGGGGTTAATAAATATAATATAGGGGTCGGCGATGTTAGGGGCAGCAGATTAGGGGTACATAAGGATAATGTAAGTAGCGGCGGTTTACGGAGCGGCAGATTAGGGGTTAAAAATAATATGCAGGGGTCAGCGATAGCGGGGGGCGGCAGATTAGGGGTTAATAAGTGTAAGGTTAGGGGTGTTTAGACTCGGGGTACATGTTAGGGTGTTAGGTGCAGACGTAGGAAGTGTTTCCCCATAGCAAACAATGGGGCTAGGTTAGGAGCTGAACGCGGCTTTTTTGCAGGTGTTTTTTTTCAGCTCAAACAGCCCCATTGTTTCTTATGGGGGAATCGTGCACGAGCACGTTTTTGAGGCTGGCCGCGTCCGTAAGCAACTCTGGTATCGAGAGTTGAAGCTGCGTTAAATATGCTCTAAGCTCCTTTTTTGGAGCCTAATGCAGCCTTTATGTGGACTCTCAATACCAGAGTTATTTTTATGGTGCGGCCAGAAAAAAGCCGGCGTTAGCTACGCGGGTCCTTACCGACAAAACTCTAAATCTAGCCGTTAGTATTCTTAGTTGAAATCTTAACCTAGGAGGTTCATATGCTAATTTCTTAGACCTTGAAGGCCACCTCTTTTCAGAATGCATTTTAACAGTTTTTCACCACTAGAGGGTGTTAGTTCATGTATTTCATATAGATAACACTGTGCTCGTGCACGTGAAGTTATCTGGGAGCAGGCACTGATTGGCTAAACTGTAAGTCTGTCAAAAGAACTGAAATAAAGGGGCAGTTTGCAGAGGCTTAAATACAAGATAATCACAGAGGTTAAAAGTGTATTAATATAACTGTGTTGGTTATGCAAAACTGGGGAATGGGTAATAAAGGGATTATCTATCTTTTAAAACAATAAAAATTCTGGTGTAGACTGTCCCTTTCAGAGCAGAATCTTTGGACTGGGGAAGATGTGGAATGTCATGTGAACTAGATTTTAGGCCAATGACTACAGTAATTTTAGCTTTAAACATCAAAATCACCAAAAAATGCAAATTTGATAATTTTTCACATTTCCATTTGGCATATTATGACAATTACCTTTACATAATTTTTCACAAATTACAGCTTTTTGTAATTTCAGCCAATACATTAATGTGATATAATTTACATAATGTGTTCCTTTTTATCTTTAAAAACAGCAAATAGAGAATTTTAAGTAGTGGAAACCAGTTAGGTATTCTCAGGGCCGCCACTTAACCATTGATCAGCCCCCCTCCCCTAGACATATGCAATTTTTGACCAAGTGACTAAAACATATCTGCACTTTATTCTTAGGTGTAGTTAAACTTGGAAATGTTGTAAAGGTAGTGATACAGAAACACAGAAACACAGAAACACACACTCACACATAAGAATTCACATATAGACACTTTAACAGACACGCAAAGAAACACACAAACACACTCAGACACAGACACCCACACAGACACTTAGCACTTGTTTACATTGACCTGACAAGTAATGAGGTAGACTACAGTTTTGTAAAAAAAAAAAAAGAGATTTACAAGACAAAATATGGAGTTCTGATTATCTTTTTGTCAAGGAAGATGCCAACTAAATGATGACAACAACATGCAGTGGCTGAAAGGAAGGGCCCTGAACTGCCTAAACAGTTTAAATGGACACTCAATCAAAATTAAACTTTAATTATTCAGATAGAGCATGCCATTTTAAACAACTCTCCAATTTACTTCCATTAACTAAATGTGCACAGTCTTTTTATAATTAAACTTTTTGAGTCACCAGCTCCTACTGAGCATGTGCAAGAATAAGTGTATATGCATTTGTGATTGGCTGATGGCTGTCACATGGTACAGGGGGAGTGGAAAAAGACATAACTTTTAAAATTGTCAGGAAAAAAAATCTACTTCTCATTTGAAGTTCAGTGCTATTGAATTGTCTTGTTATCTTGCATTTGTTGATTATGCAAATCTACTGTGTTTAGTGGTCCTTTAAGTTAAGTGGTGGATTGGTGACTTCTGGAAAGGTCTCATTAGTCTCAAAGTCTGTAAAAAGATGTGAATAATCAGTAGTAAGGTCAAAATATCCAAAAGAGGAACAGACAATGGACACACACAAACTCAAACACAAACTTGCACATACACTCAAGGAAACACCAAAAGAGACAGCCTCAGAAAACACACAAAGACATACACACACAGAGAAAGACACTCACAGAAAGCACACAAAGACATACACACACACAAAGAGACACCCACAGAAAACACACAAAGACATACATACACACACAATCTCACAGAGACATCCACAGAAAATGCACAAAGACATAGAAACATAGAAACATAGAATTTGATGGTAGATAAGAACCAAAAAGGCACATCAAGTCTACCCATATTACATGTTACTTTTTCCTTAGGATAGCCTTATGCATGTCCCAGGCATTTTTAAATTCCTTTACAGTTTTTGTGTTTACCACCTCAAATGGAAGTTTATTCTATGAATCCACCATCCTTCCTGTAAAAAAATGCTTCCTCAAATTTCTCCTGAATCTACTACCCTCTAACTTTAGATTGTGACCCCTTGTTTTGGCATTTATTTTTTTGTGCAAAATGCTTTCAGCTTCTATTTTATTAAGTCCCTTCATATATTTGAAGGTTTCTATCATGTCACCTCTTTCCCTTCTATCCTCTAAACTATACATATTTAGATCATAGAGTCTTTCTTTGTACGTTTTATATTTTAGACCATGTACCATTTTAGTAGCCCTCCTTTGGACAGCTTCTAGTTTATTTATATCTTTCTGAAGATATGGTCTCCAGAACTGTACACAGTATTCCATATTTGGTATAACTGATGATCTGTAAAGGGGCATAAGAACCTTGCTATTTCTGCTATTAAAACCTCTTCCAATGCAACCAAGCATTTGACTGGCCTTGCTGGCTGCACTGCGGCATTGTGTACCAAATTGTAAATCATCTGAAATAATAATTCCCAAATCCCTTTCTTCTTTAATTACAGTCAGTAATGTACCATTGAGACTATAATTGGCCTTTGGGTTTTTGGATCCTATATGCATAATTTTGCTCTTGGTAATATTAAATTTCAGATCCCATTTATTTGACCAGTCCTCTAGTTTATTAATATCACAGTTCATTTGATCAACTCCTCCTGGAACATCTACCCTGTTACAAATTTTTGTATCATCAGCAAACAAGCAAACCTTCCCCTTAAGCCCATTTCCAATATCACTTATGAACAGGTTAAACAAAACAGGCCCAAGAACTGACCCTTGGGGAACACCACTTGTAACTAAGACAGACCACAAACCCTCACAGAGAGACCCACAGAAAAAAATACATACACACTCATAGAGACACAAACAAAAAGCACAAATACATAAATACAGATACCCACAGAATCACTCACAGGAGGTAACATTTCTGCACATTGCCATCCCCTAAATCAACAGTGTGGGACATGCATGATACAAAAAATAGCAGAAATTAAGAGATCACTTTTTAAGAATCATATTTGTAAATGTGCAAACAAAATACTTCTGTGGATTCAAAAATGTACATTATTGATCTGTCAGAATGGGTAGATGAAGAAAAGTACTTTTGAAAGGATGACATATGTTTGGGTCCCCCCCCATTTTCCCCAACCAAGAGCACCACTTCAAATCTGTCAGCTGTACTTATGGATTTTGAACAGTGTTAAGTTAACCTGTCTCATTTCAAACACTGAGTAATCTTAGCCTGAGAGTATAACATTTTATGCAGATGTAAAAATCTTAGATAAAATGCATCCTTGCATCTGGAAAGTCCTTGCATAAAGGGACAGTAAACTGGAATGTAATTAAAATATATAAATACATTTTAAAAAAATCATATCTGCCGAAAGGGCACCTACCGTTTGTGTATTGAGGAGGAAACATTTCTGCATGGTTTTAAATATAGAATTTCAACAGCATTGTCAAATAATCATAAATACACTGCTGCATATTGCTATTGGCCCCCCATACAACTACCACACTGAAGTTACAATCTCAAATTGCACAAATAAATAAAAAGCATTTACTAAGTAAGTCCTACCTACTCTGCAAATAAAAGTGATCTGCCGTCTGACTCAGGCACACAATGTACACACTGAAGTGCCAAGCCTGTCTCACACTGTGCATAGTGGTTTAGTGCACACTCAGATATCCTCTCAAATGCTAATGATTTACTCCTTGTAATGACATTTCCCATGCTCAATAGCACTCTGCTGTATCATCCTCTGGTGGCTGTCAAAATGTAAAAAAACACATATATATATATATATATATATATATATATATATATATTGTAATAATAGTTATGCTTACCTCATGGGGCCCCCTGGCCCACTGGGACCCTGACAGGAGTCACCCTGATGGTGGCCCTGGGTATTATATACCACATAGACATAAAAGCATATAGTACAGAAATATCTTCAGGATCCACATATAGGGAAAATCAGGAGCCACTAGTCAAAATTAGAGGAGCCACTAATATTTGCGAATAACCAACTAATGAATAATTGAAGCATTCCGCTATATGTGTACATATTATTTTTATATGATAATTAAATCCATGGGACTCTGGATGGTTTAATACAGGGGTAAGCAAATGTTTGTATAATAAATGTTTTGCTATATAGATAACAATTCATTGTAGTATTGATGTAAGTTTTTGACTTGGCCAAGATGAACAAGACATCATTACCTACACTTAACATTGTATTATTTTAGCTAAAACAACTCAAAATTTAGTTCTCCATAAAATGGTTAGGGCCAGATTAAAAGTAGAGCGCTATTTAACACTCCCGCTCACTAGACGTAAACTTATGGCATGCATCAGGTTGCGCTCCTATTATGAGTTGAAAGTAAAAATGTATTGCTAGCCCGGCGCGTGCAAAAAGCCAGACTAACAATATTGCGCACACGATAAACTATCCCCACATAGAAGTCAACGGAGAAAAAAAAGTTGAAACACCCCACTCTCACGCTAACGCGAACACATATTCTCATGTGCACTAACCCAACATAAAAATATAAATAGTTCACATTTCAATGTTATTCACATAGCAGAATATGTTCTATTTATTTATAAATACATTTATCTAATGGTTTTTTTTTACAATAAATATCTATACTTGTAAATACATATATATATATATATATATATATATATATAAATATATGTATATATATATATAACAGCAAGCAGAACAAAGCATTCACTTGTCTTCAGACATCAAAGGTGAAAAAGCTTTAATAAGTGACGTTTCGGGACCTTCAGCGTCCCTTCTTCTGATGCTGAAGGTCCCAAAACGTCACTTATTAAAGCTTTTTAAACTTTGATGTCTGAAGACCAGTGAGTGCTTTGTTCTGCTTGCTGTTATATATGCCTTGATAGCACCCTGGCAGTTGAAGTACGGTGGTGAGAGTGCATGTACCTATGAACTTTTTTGTATATATATATATATATATATATATATATATATATATATATATATATATATATACACATGCATATACATCTGTAGACATGTATATGTATGTATCTCTATGTTAAGCCCTTTGTCTGCCTTTTTTTCCTAACACCTGAGATTTCATATCTTTGAGCCCTTCTAACTTTTTTTGTGCAATATTTTTTTAAAAATAATTTTTATTAGTTGCTATTATTTTGAGTGTTTTGCGAAACAGTTAACCAGAGCTCTGAGGTTGCGGTAATCATTCTAGCTTAAAGCGCGATAGCGCTCACTCGTTCACATTTACTTTCTACTTGTAATATGAGCTCAATTTAACTTTGTGCACAAACAAACGTGAAAACCCAATATCGCTTGTGTGCAAACAATAGCGATTCACTTGTAATCTAGCCATTAATTGTGTATTGTGAAAACAAGTTTGCAAAGGAGATAAGGTAAACACAATCAAGGGTTTCTTCAAGGAGTGTGTCCCTGGAATGCAAAACAATGCAAATGCTGCTGACAAAAGGACAGTGTAAATGCTTATAAACAATTATTGTGTAAGTAGATATTTTGCAATGTGGTGCATAATGGATAATAAATATTTTGCTTACAGTAAACAATGTAGACGATAGAAAAAAGCTAGCTGGATGGGTTAAGAGGTAAAACACTCTTTGTAAATCTCTGCTTAAAGGGACAGTATACACTCATTTTCATATAACTGTATGTAATAGACACTACTATAAAGAATAATATGCACAGATACTGAAATAAAAATCCAGTATAAAACTGTTAAAAACTTACTTAGAAGCTGTCAGTTTGGCTCTGTTGAAAAGGTAGCTGGAAAGCCCACTGCAAGTGGCAAATAAGACACTCCCCCCCTCCCCCTTCTTTTACATATGAAAAGACCCTTTACACAAACAGGAGCAAGCTGGAGTAGGTAGTCGAGCGTATTCACATAAAACTTTGGGGCTTGGTTAGGAGTCTGAAAATCAGAGCAATGTTATTTAAAAATAAGCAAAACTATACATTAATTTTAAAAAAAAACTTTATGGGCTATATAAATAGATTATCTACAAAACATTTATGCAAAGAAAAAATGAGTGTATAATGTCCCTTTAATAATACTTTTGTAAGCACTTTTTTTTTATAAGCATTGTTTTGTAGTCCAGTGACAAACCTCTGTTATGTGCTTATAGGAGTTAGTAGTCTTTATGTTCACACAGTCTATGAGGCCCATTTATCAAGCTCCGGAGGGAGTTTGACAGCCCGTGTTTCTGGCGAGTCTTCAGACTCGCGAGAAACAGCAGTTATGAAGCAGCGGTCTAAAGACCCTGTCCGCCTTTTCGAGTACGATCGGGTTGATTGATACCTCCCTGCTGGCGGCCGATTGGCCGCGAATCTGCAGGGGGTGGCGTTGCACCAACAGCTCACAAGAGCTGCTGGTGCAATGCTGAATACGGAGAGCGTATTGCTCTGCGCATTCAGCGAGGTCTGTCGGACCTGATTAGCACTGTCGGATTAGGTCCGACAGACCTTTGTTAAATAGGCCCCAATGACTGCATCACCTTAATTAGAAGTTATTCCAATTATTTAGGAGCAGAAGCTTAAAGGGAGACTTAACAAAAAAAATTGCAGAATTAATTTTTTTTTTATAAACTTTCATTATTTATTTTCTCTGGATTTTCTGTAAATTAACATTCACCAAAGAGGTTGGAGAACATTCTGTGGAACCCTTATATGCCTGCACAGTGATTGGTTGATATGTGCAAGAGCTTGTTCATACCTGTGCCTCATTGGATACAACAAAACAATAAACAACATTCAACAGGCTTTTCAAGAGGTGTGTCTTAGTACTGCAAAATGCATATTTTTCTACCAAAAAAACAAAACAGTTTTAAATGACCATAAAACATTATTTGTGTATGAAGATCTTTTGCAAAACAGTACATAATTTGTAAAGTATAAATAAAAATGTCTACATTTAGCCGCAATCAGCAAGCCCTATCCAGGGTGCTGAAACAAAAATGAGCCGGCTCCAAAGCTTACATTCCTGCCTTTTCAAATAAAGATACCAAGAGAACAAAGAAAAATTGATAATAGGAGAAAATTAGAAAGTTGCTTAAAATTGCTGCTCTACCTGAATCATGAAAGAAAAACTTTGGATTTCATATCCCTTTAAACTTCCAATAATATACAGCTGAAACTGTTTTTCCCTGCATTTGTACATATTTAAGTAATATTTTGACAATCACACACTTTTTTGTTTTTTAATTATTTTTATTATTTTTTTTTATTACTATTATTGCCACATCTCACTCACTCTATCTCTAAACTTTTAAATGATTTTTTTTAGTTTTTTTGCCTTCCATTAAAAAAAGATATTTGATAAGAAATATCCTTAAAGGGACAGTCTACTCCAGAATGTGTATAGTTTAAAATGAAAGATAATCCCTTTATTACCCATTACCCAGTTTTGCATAACCAACACAGTTATATTAATATACTTTTTACCTCTGTGATTACCTTGTATCTAAGCCTCTGCAGACTGCCCCCTTATCTCAGTTATATTAATATACTTTTTACCTCTGTGATTACCTTGTATCTAAGCCTCTGCAGACTGCCCCCTTATCTCAGTTATATTAATATACTTTTTACCTCTGTGATTACCTTGTATCTAAGCCTCTGCAGACTGCCTTCTTATCTCAGTGCTTTTGACAGACATACATTTTAGCCAATCAGTGCTGACTCATAAATTACTCTATGGGAGTGAGCACAATGTTATCCATACGGCACACATGAACTAGCGCTAACAATGAAAAACTGTCAAAATGCACTGAGATAAGATGCGGCTTTCAAGGCCTTAGAAATTAGCATATGAGCCTACTTAGGTTTAGCTTTTAACAAAGAATACCAAGAAAACAAAGCAAATTTGATGAAAAAATTAAATTGGAAAGTTGTTAAAATTGCATGACCCATCTGAATCATGAAAGCTTAATTTTGACTAGACTGTCTCTTTAAATAAATCATGGAAACATTTCTATACATCATCACTATCACTTTTATATATGTATTTAAGATATTATCATCATATTTGTTTTTTTTAATTGTTTTCTGGTATTACTCCTGCCACTGAGATGTTACTCCTGATAAACATTCTTTAAGCAAAGTGCCATATTCTGCAAACGCACCAGACATGTTGTATTTTATACTCTCTTAAAAGGAGACCTGAGAATATGTGACAAGATCTATTTTTCCCCATTTAAAACCAACCCTCACGAGAATGTTCTGTTCTATTGAAATGCATTTCTGACTGATGCACATTTTGTGTAATTACAATATCTCAGCTTCCTTAAGAATTGACAAGAGCCCTGGTGCTTTGAGCCGATCCCCTCTCTACGCTAGAAAAGGAAAATTGCAGCAATTATTAGGAACAAAATGCTATTTTGATTTAATATACAGTACAAACAAAACTGATTTGAACAGATCAAATATTAGTCATATAAAGGATTGTTTTCCCTTAAACTAACAGGCTTAATTAAATTCTCAGAGTTAAAGGGATATGAAACCCAAATTTTTTTCTTTCAAGATTCAGATAGAGCATAACATTTTAAATAACTTTCCAATTTATTTATATTTTCTAATTTGTTTCATTCTCTTTATATCCTTTGTTGAGAAGTGTATCTGGGTAGACTCAGAAGCTGCTGATTGGTGGCTGCACAAATATGCCTCTTGCCATTGGCTTCCAGCTGATTCCCAGTAGTACATTGGTGCTCCTTCAACAAAGGATACTAGGAGAATAAAGCAAATTTGATAATAGGAGTAAATTGGAAAGTTGTTTAAAATTGTATAATCTATCCGAATCAATAAATAAAAAATGAGGTGTCATATCCCTTTAAAGTTAATAGCAATTAATCCAAGCAAAAGAGTGAACTAAGAAGACAAACACAGCGTCTAACAGTGCGCAGGAATAGACATACACACTGACTTGCCCCATTAGACAAACATCTTTTGCTATTCCTTGGAGAAATTAATAATGAATTTAAACAAATGTTCTCATTATTTGTTTATTAACAATACAACAAATGAAGAAAATACAAAATGTGTTGATTCATTCATTTAAATTTCTCTTTCTGTTCAAGAAACTTGATAATGAATAAATGAACAAATCAACCCATTTGTATTTGTTCATTTGTTTGCTTTATTAATGAACAAATATCAGGAAAATTTGTTCAAATTAGTTATTTATTTTTTAAATGAATCATGCAAAATGCACGTCCATTGTCTACAGGGTATACACCAAGTCTGTAAGACTGACACCTTAGCCACTAAAACCCTAGGAAAGTGGTTAATTTACCCCACATTATAATTGTAAACCAATACAGCTTTTATTTTGCCCATTGCCCCTAAACTAATCCATCAAAATACCCAAGTCAAGTAGTTCACATTATGTTTTGTGAGGGTCTATACAATAACTCTTGTTCCTTATATATTTTGCATATGATCCAATATAGCACACTCTATACTTTTTATTGGGACAAGTCAACAAAAAACATTCCAATCTATCAGAAAATCAAAGTACTGACCACCTCAAATGCTATTTTGGGCTTTTTCAAATTGCATTTCCTGAATGGGAAATGCTTATTTTTCCTGCATAAAATTTTTTATGTAAATTCAGTCTGCATATTAATAAATGTGATTATTTCCTGCTTAAAAAATAAATAAATAAAAATGTTGGTCAAATCACACTTTTTACAAGGAAACATGAAGACAATTTAAAGGGATTAATGTTGAATTACTTAATACAGCATAGCTGTAAAAAGTTCACTAGAAAATATCACATGCACTTTTCTTTTTTAAAAAAAGATGATATTTGTACCTCAAAATGTCCAAAGTAGCCACATCCCATTATAAAGGGAATTTAAGCAGCCAATTAGAATGCAAGTCACAGGACTTGCCAGGGAGTGTGCATCTGACATATGCAGCAGCACAGTCACTTAATTTCCCTCCCAGTTTAAGGAACTTTACTATAAAATCCCACAAGATCACAATAACGCAAAATGTGACGGGTTTTTTCCACCATGCAGATGACATTAAAAGCATAAGCTCTTATTCACACAGCACTTAATCTGGGGAGCTGAGGACATTTTGAGGTACAATATCTTCCTTTTAACATAGAAATGTTAAGGTTGTATTTCCTTGTCAGCTTTTAACAGTTAAAGGGACAGTCTACACCAGAATTTTTATTATTTAAAAAGATAGATAATCCCTTTATTAACCATTCCCTGGTTTTGCATAACCAACACAGTTATAATAATATACTTTTTACCTCTGTGATTACCTTGTATCTAAGCCTCTACAAACTGCCCCTTTATCTAAATGCTTTTGACAGACATGCAGTGTAGCCAATCAGTGCAGACTCCAAAATAACTCCACGGGAGTGAGCACAATGGTATCTATATGACACATGTGAACTAGCACAGTCTAACTGTGAAAAACTTTCAAAATGCTCTGAGCTAAGAGGTGGTTTTCAACGGTTTAGAAATCAGTTTGAGCCTAGCTAGGTTTAGCTTTTCAAAAATACCACCAAGGGAACAAAGCAAATTTGATAATAAAAGTAAATTGGAAAGTTGTTTAACATTGCATGCCCTATCCGAATCATGAAAGTTTAATTTTGACTAGACTGTCCCTTTAAGCTGCATCAATTTCAAATGATTTAGCAAATAGGTATTATGTCCCCTTAAATATGTACACCGAAGAAGCCACATATGTGAGAAACCCTGAAAAATTATCTTTGTTTCTTTCTTTTTTCTTTCCTGATACTGCATAGTCCTTCTCCCTCCTCATCATTACTAATGCTTCACAAATATTTTCTAATTTACATTTTGCATAAACAAGTATTTCTAAAAGCACTGGTTACTATCCTAGAGATAATAGTTATTTTACATTAGAATAAATGACTTCATCATTAATTGATATTCCTACTTTTTCAGTGAAACTCAAGTGGTGCAAATCTACGGCATGCTTATTTGGTGTTGATTGAGTGCCTCGGAACACTTTTTGACGGTTGATATCGCTTAAAAATTCCTTTTAATGATGGTTCTCATTTTTCTCAAAGTTTTTCCCTAGTTCTGGCAATGTATTTTATGCATGGATTGTCTGCCAAGCACAAACATACTTTATATTGCTAAAGTGATGCCTTGCTAAGTCATTTTTATGTGTTTTCTTAAAATACACTGGGGGGGGCTCAGTGAGTTTTCAGAATAGATTTAAATACATTTGTTGAAAATATGAATATTCCAGTTATGTTTTAGTGGTGACTAATCATGTTTTTTTCTACTTGTTAGCATTTTGCAACCATATTTCTAAATAAGAGCAAAAATAGACAACCTTTAGGGGCCTATCTATCAAGCTCTGAAAGGAGCTTGACGGCCCGTGTTTCTGGCGAGTCTTCAGGCTCGCCAGAAACAGCAGTTATGAAGCAGCGGTCACAAAGACCGCTGCTCCATAACCCTGTCCGCCTGCTCTGAGTAGGCAGACAGGAATCGCCAGAAATCAACCAGATCGAGTACGATCAGGTTGATTGACACCCCCCTGCTGGCGGCCGATTGGCCGCGAGTCTGCAGGGGGCTGCGTTGCACCAGCAGCTCTTGTGAACTGCTGGTGCAATGCTGAATACGGAGGGCGTATTGCTCTCCGCATTTAGCGAGGTCTTGCGGACCTGATCCGCAGTGTCGGATCAGGTTCGCAAGACCTTTCTTAAATAGGGGCCATACCCTTAACAGAGAAATAATGCATTTAAAAAAAAACATAAAAAAAAGGGACAAAAATATACAATCATTATTAAATTATTTTATTATCTATCTATCTGTCTATCTATCTATCTGTTATCTATCTATCCACACTCAATACATTTTTATCATTTTCCTATTGCAGATTTATGTGCTATAATATATCTATATGAATCTATTTATCTATCTATTTATCTATCTATCTCTGTTTCTCTATCTGTCTATCTATCTATCTATCTATCTGTTTATCTATCTATCTATTTATCTGTCTGTGTATACACACTCAATACATTATTATAGAAAAAATCAGCATTGTTTTCACCGAAAATCTATTTAAAAATGTGTGAACTTACTATACAATGATCTTTTGTATGATCCCATTCTCACAATTGGAAAACTATAAAGCTAGACATGAGATGAGCTCATCCTCTCAGTACAGAGGTGACCCACACAGGGTATAGCGCAACACACAGTCTAATTTTATTTTAAAAATATTAAAGATTTATTAAGATCCATGTCCTAATATTATCACATTTAAAACATTTATCTTTGCAAAGGTAAGCATTGTCTGAACAGGTGTTAACAGGCTTTGTATTATTCAAAAGGTGCTGCTACAGCAAATGCCATAGAAAAAAAGGCTAAAACATTTTAAAAAATGAATAATGCAGTATTTAGTAGCCATAAATCATAGGGTGGCTAAATGTTATGTTCAAGGTTATAATGAATTGAAGAATGCTTTATTTTTTGCCACAGTGAGCAGTCAATCACCCTGTTCAATTAGCGTGACTACTTCAGGTATTCGTGCACACATTTTGCCATCCACATTTCTTATCATATTGTTAGGCATTGTCCTAGAACGATATGAAATTACATAAGCGTTTAACCAACACAGCCTTGCATTGAATTCTTTGTAATCTCTACACAGCATGAATATTATAATGTATGGTGCTTGCTTAATGTTCTGTTTTCCAAAGCAATTGTAATAGATCTGTGATTTAGCAGGAGAAAAGACACATACTGTACGTCTAAATAAATGTACCTGGTGTTGTAGAATTTGACGGCAAATTAGACACAACGTGGTCAATCAAGTCTATATTCCTATTATCAAAGATTTAACGTCAGAACAGTTAAAAACTAATAATCTAATTGCCAGATTTAGTGCTATATTACAAGTGGCTGGTTATTGCTATCACGAGCTTGCGGTAGCAATTAGCGCTCAGACTTTTGGTTAAATTTTTATTGCCCCCAAAATAACACGTGAGGTCCCTTTTTTAAAAAACAAAAAAATGTACCTCAAAAAAATAATAATTGCACTAAGCTGTTTTGGGGGATAAAGTTTGCGGGTGTGGGGTGTTAGAAACAAAAACGCACTGAGAAGTGTCTTTACATTGTGGTCTATGGGGACTGTGTGTTCAGTGAAAATATATATAGTTACCTGCAGCTACGTCTTGTAATGTTGCTTGTAACAGTGAGTGATCCAGGCTGTGTCTCACTCTCAGTCACTGACTGCTCTGTGTGCTCTCAGCTCAGCTTGCCTGCTGTACGTGTTCCGGACTCACGGCCTGCCCTCTCTGTCTGTCTTCTTATCTTCCACAATGAAGTCCTCCACCCGACGCCTGACAACTCCTTACTCTAGTACTCACTCAGTCAGTCAGGGTTCACTTACCTCACAGTCAGTTGCCACTTGCCAGACACTGTGACAGACCAGTCAACTTTACTGGACACTCCTCATCATCACTCGCTCCCCTGATCCGACTGATACTGTGTGACAGTGACAGACTCTCAGCTCACGTGGCTCCTCTTGACTTCTATGCAGCAGCTCCCTCCTGATTCTTACTGCTGTCTTCCCGCCAATGTGTGCGACGACCATGACGTCACTCAGCCGAGTCAGCCGAGTCAGCCAAGACCAGCAGGCAGTGGCACCGTGGAAGAAGAACCCGATCTTAGTCAAAACAATCTTAAATGTATATATCAAAATGCCCCATTTACTTTCACTTAAATCCACTTACGTTTACAAGAAAATACCAATTAATGTCTGACTAATACCTCAGTTCTGTTACCTTGTCTGACATAAATAAATGAAATATTCGCACTTGTCTGCACTACCCTAATAAAAACTAACTATGATGAAGTGAAATATATCGTTGCTATATATTTTCTGTATGCAAACCTAATTGACGTATGCGTATGTTGTTATCGTTTTCAAATTGTAAGATTAGGCTCCCTATGCAATAATAATATCCCTAGAACGTAGCCCACCCTGCAGCTTTTCACATGGGAGCTGATCCACATCCTGCTGCTGGCAAGTTCCTCCATTTTCCTTTCTGAAATGACAGCATTAGATTCCACAGCTATCCCAGGAAAATCCGATACGCTCCCAGGCCTCTGTACACAGACCCCAAACAGATGAGACCACGACCCAATGACATACAGTGTGTTATTATTGCTAAGCATGATGGTATATGTAGTTCTTCGCGATTAAATTCTGTAAGAGAAGCAGAAGTGAGAACTACAAGTCCAGTCCCAGGTGGTTTTGTGATGAGAGAACAGGTTGCCGCTTGCAAAGAATCACGGTAGTTGTGGTATCTTTCATTGTATTCGCCCTTTCGGACAGCTGCAAAAATTAAATTTTACGGACTACAATCCCCAGAATAGCAAGAAGAATAGGTTTTGCCATGTCCCAGGGCGACATAAACTTAGCATGACCTGTTAGAGACACATATATTATTCTGTTTTGGTGGCGTTACTACATAAGACATAGTACTACATGTGCGTTTCCAATATTATTAGTTTAAATGTAAAAACATATTGTTTAAAGAGTAGTTTGCAACGCATACTTGAATGTTAAATTCCTTACAAATCGTAAGAGAATTTTACATAGTTCTGGAGTCCCCCCCTCCACCCCTTGGAACATATTTAGAATATTTTGTGAAATAAATGCTAAAACCTCTTGTATGTTTTTAATTACCTGTGACAATATAGCTAAATCATTTCAATTTAAATTACTAGGAGTAATTGGCAATATTAATGGGAAACAAGTCATGGCATGCTCAGGAGTGCATTTTGCATACTGCCTGCACACACAGCTCTTAGTGTGCGAGTGTCACGTGACAGCTGGCTCTCGCACACTAAGAGCTGTGCAGTTAGGAAAGCTATGGGCTGGCCTGTAGGTGGCGCTGAAGGCAATGCAGGCTGAAAGTGGAAAGTGCTTTTGCCTATACTTCTATCTATCACACTGCACAGCATGTGCGATAGATTGAAGTATTAGGCAAAAGACCATTACTTTAAGCCTAAATAATTAAAAACGGCAATTTTAAATGTATTTAGTCAAAATTGCAGTGGAGCCTGGATGATTTTTTTATTTAAATCAGCAAAAAAGGTTTAAAAATTTAATTTTTTTTTTTTTATTTCTCACTCTTTTTTTTTTGTTTATCAGGGGTCAGGGTGTTCATCAGGGGTCAGGGGGTTCACGTGCTCAAGTGCTCCTATAGAGGAGCCTCCACTGTATGTACAGTATATTTATGTGTTAATATGTGTATATACACTGCATACAAAGAGAGAAGCGCTCTACCAGGAACGAACAACAGCTCAGTGGCTTGTTCTATGGCGATTTACCACCCGGAGGCAGCCTCTTTTAGACCAGTGTGCTTTTCACAGAAGAAAACTTTCCTGAAGTATATCAGTCTGATCCCGCCAAGTAAGGTCAGTCCAGCCCCGAAATACCAGGCAATTCTCCTCTGAACAAGGAACATGACAACCCCAGACGATCGTTTCGGCCTCCTATGGGCCTCGTCAGTGAGGTGCAGCCACATTCCTCTAAGCACACTGGGCAAGGAGTCCACGTCTGGTTTCCCCCATCACCCACAGGGAGACCTCCCCAGGGTCATAATAATTTGCATACAAAGAGAGAAGCGCTCTACCAGGAACGAACAACAGCTCAGTGGCTTGTTCTATGGCGATTTACCACCCGGAGGCAGCCTCTTTTAGACCAGTGTGCTTTTCACAGAAGAAAACTTTCCTGAAGTATATCAGTCTGATCCCGCCAAGTAAGGTCAGTCCAGCCCCGAAATACCAGGCAATTCTCCTCTGAACAAGGAACATGACAACCCCAGACGATCGTTTCGGCCTCCTATGGGCCTCGTCAGTGAGGTGCAGCCACATTCCTCTAAGCACACTGGGCAAGGAGTCCAGGTCTGGTTTCCCCCATCACCCACAGGGAGACCTCCCCAGGGTCATAATAATTTGCATACAAAGAGAGAAGCGCTCTACCAGGAACGAACAACAGCTCAGTGGCTTGTTCTATGGCGATTTACCACCTGGAGGCAGCCTCTTTTAGACCAGTGTGCTTTTCACAGAAGAAAACTTTCCTGAAGTATATCAGTCTGATCCCGCCAAGTAAGGTCAGTCCAGCCCCGAAATACCAGGCAATTCTCCTCTGAACAAGGAACATGACAACCCCAGACGATGGTTTCGGCCTCCTATGGGCCTCGTCAGTGAGGTGCAGCAACATTCCTCTAAGCAAACTGGGCAAGGAGTCCATGTCTGGTTTCCCCCATCACCCACAGGGAGACCTCCCCAGGGTCATAATAATTTGCATACAAAGAGAGAAGCGCTCTACCAGGAACGAACAACAGCTCAGTGGCTTGTTCTATGGCGATTTACCACCCGGAGGCAGCCTCTTTTAGACCAGTGTGCTTTTCACAGAAGAAAACTTTCCTGAAGTATATCAGTCTGATCCCGCCAAGTAAGGTCAGTCCAGCCCCGAAATACCAGGCAATTCTCCTCTGAACAAGGAACATGACAACCCCAGACGATCGTTTCGGCCTCCTATGGGCCTCGTCAGTGAGGTGCAGCCACATTCCTCTAAGCACACTGGGCAAGGAGTCCACGTCTGGTTTCCCCCATCACCCACAGGGAGACCTCCCCAGGGTCATAATAATTTGCATACAAAGAGAGAAGCGCTCTACCAGGAACGAACAACAGCTCCGTGGCTTGTTCTATGGCGATTTACCACCCGGAGGCAGCCTCTTTTAGACCAGTGTGCTTTTCACAGAAGAAAACTTTCCTGAAGTATATCAGTCTGATCCCGCCAAGTAAGGTCAGTCCAGACCCGAAATACCAGGCAATTCTCCTCTGAACAAGGAACATGACAACCCCAGACGATCGTTTCGGCCTCCTATGGGCCTCGTCAGTGAGGTGCAGCCACATTCCTCTAAGCACACTGGGCAAGGAGTCCACGTCTGGTTTCCCCCATCACCCACAGGGAGACCTCCCCAGGGTCATAATAATTTGCATACAAAGAGAGAAGCGCTCTACCAGGAACGAACAACAGCTCAGTGGCTTGTTCTATGGCGATTTACCACCCGGAGGCAGCCTCTTTTAGACCAGTGTGCTTTTCACAGAAGAAAACTTTCCTGAAGTATATCAGTCTGATCCCGCCAAGTAAGGTCAGTCCAGCCCCGAAATACCAGGCAATTCTCCTCTGAACAAGGAACATGACAACCCCAGACGATCGTTTCAGCCTCCTATGGGCCTCGTCAGTGAGGTGCAGCCACATTCCTCTAAGCACACTGGGCAAGGAGTCCACGTCTGGTTTCCCCCATCACCCACAGGGAGACCTCCCCAGGGTCATAATAATTTGCATACAAAGAGAGAAGCGCTCTACCAGGAACGAACAACAGCTCAGTGGCTTGTTCTATGGCGATTTACCACCCGGAGGCAGCCTCTTTTAGACCAGTGTGCTTTTCACAGAAGAAAACTTTCCTGAAGTATATCAGTCTGATCCCGCCAAGTAAGGTCAGTCCAGCCCCGAAATACCAGGCAATTCTCCTCTGAACAAGGAACATGACAACCCCAGACGATCGTTTCGGCCTCCTATGGGCCTCGTCAGTGAGGTGCAGCCACATTCCTATAAGCACACTGGGCAAGGAGTCCACGTCTGGTTTCCCCCATCACCCACAGGGAGACCTCCCCAGGGTCATAATAATTTGCATACAAAGAGAGAAGTGCTCTACCAGGAACGAACAACAGCTCAGTGGCTTGTTCTATGGCGATTTACCACCCGGAGGCAGCCTCTTTTAGACCAGTGTGCTTTTCACAGAAGAAAACTTTCCTGAAGTATATCAGTCTGATACCGCCAAGTAAGGTCAGTCCAGCCCCGAAATACCAGGCAATTCTCCTCTGAACAAGGAACATGACAACCCCAGACGATCGTTTCGGCCTCCTATGGGCCTCGTCAGTGAGGTGCAGCCACATTCCTCTAAGCACACTGGGCAAGGAGTCCACGTCTGGTTTCCCCCATCACCCACAGGGAGACCTCCCCAGGGTCATAATAATTTGCATACAAAGAGAGAAGCGCTCTACCAGGAACGAACAACAGCTCAGTGGCTTGTTCTATGGCGATTTACCACCCGGAGGCAGCCTCTTTTAGACCAGTGTGTTTTTCACAGAAGAAAACTTTCCTGAAGTATATCAGTCTGATCCCGCCAAGTAAGGTCAGTCCAGCCCCGAAATACCAGGCAATTCTCCTCTGAACAAGGAACATGACAACCCCAGACGATCGTTTCGGCCTCCTATGGGCCTCGTCAGTGAGGTGCAGCCACATTCCTCTAAGCACACTGGGCAAGGAGTCCACGTCTGGTTTCCCCCATCACCCACAGGGAGACCTCCCCAGGGTCATAATAATTTGCATACAAAGAGAGAAGCGCTCTACCAGGAACGAACAACAGCTCAGTGGCTTGTTCTATGGCGATTTACCACCCAGAGGCAGCCTCTTTTAGACCAGTGTGCTTTTCACAGAAGAAAACTTTCCTGAAGTATATCAGTCTGATCCCCCCAAGTAAGGTCAGTCCAGCCCCGAAATACCAGGCAATTCTCCTCTGAACAAGGAACATGACAACCCCAGACGATCGTTTCGGCCTCCTATGGGCCTCGTCAGTGAGGTGCAGCCACATTCCTCTAAGCACACTGGGCAAGGAGTCCACGTCTGGTTTCCCCCATCACCCACAGGGAGACCTCCCCAGGGTCATAATAATTTGCATACAAAGAGAGAAGTGCTCTACCAGGAACGAACAACAGCTCAGTGGCTTGTTCTATGGCGATTTACCACCCGGAGGCAGCCTCTTTTAGACCAGTGTGCTTTTCACAGAAGAAAACTTTCCTGAAGTATATCAGTCTGATACCGCCAAGTAAGGTCAGTCCAGCCCCGAAATACCAGGCAATTCTCCTCTGAACAAGGAACATGACAACCCCAGACGATCGTTTCGGCCTCCTATGGGCCTCGTCAGTGAGGTGCAGCCACATTCCTCTAAGCACACTGGGCAAGGAGTCCACGTC
Organism: Bombina bombina; assembly: GCF_027579735.1. Taxonomy (NCBI): domain Eukaryota; kingdom Metazoa; phylum Chordata; class Amphibia; order Anura; family Bombinatoridae; genus Bombina; species Bombina bombina. Next base: position 175,465,518 of record NC_069509.1, on the reverse strand, counting down.
TGGTTTCCCCCATCACCCACAGGGAGACCTCCCCAGGGTCATAATAATTTGCATACAAAGAGAGAAGCGCTCTACCAGGAACGAACAACAGCTCAGTGGCTTGTTCTATGGCGATTTACCACCCGGAGGCAGCCTCTTTTAGACCAGTGTGCTTTTCACAGAAGAAAACTTTCCTGAAGTATATCAGTCTGATCCCGCCAAGTAAGGTCAGTCCAGCCCCGAAATACCAGGCAATTCTCCTCTGAACAAGGAACATGACAACCCCAGACGATCGTTTCGGCCTCCTATGGGCCTCGTCAGTGAGGTGCAGCCACATTCCTCTAAGCACACTGGGCAAGGAGTCCACGTCTGGTTTCCCCCATCACCCACAGGGAGACCTCCCCAGGGTCATAATAATTTGCATACAAAGAGAGAAGCGCTCTACCAGGAACGAACAACAGCTCAGTGGCTTGTTCTATGGCGATTTACCACCCAGAGGCAGCCTCTTTTAGACCAGTGTGCTTTTCACAGAAGAAAACTTTCCTGAAGTATATCAGTCTGATCCCCCCAAGTAAGGTCAGTCCAGCCCCGAAATACCAGGCAATTCTCCTCTGAACAAGGAACATGACAACCCCAGACGATCGTTTCGGCCTCCTATGGGCCTCGTCAGTGAGGTGCAGCCACATTCCTCTAAGCACACTGGGCAAGGAGTCCACGTCTGGTTTCCCCCATCACCCACAGGGAGACCTCCCCAGGGTCATAATAATTTGCATACAAAGAGAGAAGCGCTCTACCAGGAACGAACAACAGCTCAGTGGCTTGTTCTATGGCGATTTACCACCCGGAGGTAAATCGCCATAGAACAAGCCACTGAGCTGTTGTTCGTTCCTGGTAGAGCGCTTCTCTCTTTTTATGCAAATTATTATGACCCTGGGGAAGTCTCCCTATGGGTGATGGGGGAAACCAGACGTGGACTCCTTGCCCAGTGTGCTTAGAGGAATGTGGCTGCACCTCACTGACGAGGCCCATAGGAGGCTGAAACGATCGTCTGGGGTTGTCATGTTCCATGTTCAGAGGAGAATTGCCTGGTATTTCGGGGCTGGACTGACCTTACTTGGCGGGATCAGACTGATATACTTCAGGAAAGTTTTCTTCTGTGAAAAGCACACTGGTCTAAAAGAGGCTGCTTCCGGGTGGTAAATCGCCATAGAACAAGCCACTGAGCTGTTGTTCGTTCCTGGTAGAGCGCTTCTCTCTTTTTATGCAAATTATTATGACCCTGGGGAAGTCTCCCTATGGGTGATGGGGGAAACCAGACGTGGACTCCTTGCCCAGTGTGCTTAGAGGAATGTGGCTGCACCTCACTGACGAGGCCCATAGGAGGCCGAAACGATCGTCTGGGGTTGTCATGTTCCTTGTTCAGAGGAGAATTGCCTGGTATTTCGGGGCTGGACTGACCTTAATTGGCGGGAATAGACTGATATACTTCAGGAAAGTTTTCTTCTGTGAAAAGCACACTGGTCTAAAAGAGGCTGCTTCCGGGTGGTAAATCGCCATAGAACAAGCCACTGAGCTGTTGTTCGTTCCTGGTAGAGCACTTCTCTCTTTTTATGCAAATTATTATGACCCTGGGGAAGTCTCCCTATGGGTGATGGGGGAAACCAGACGTGGACTCCTTGCCCAGTGTGCTTAGAGGAATGTAGCTGCACCTCACTGACGAGGCCCATAGGAGGCCGAAACGATTGTCTGGGGTTGTCATGTTCCTTGTTCAGAGGAGAATTGCCTGGTATTTCGGGGCTGGACTGACCTTACTTGGCGGGATCAGACTGATATACTTCAGGAAAGTTTTCTTCTGTGAAAAGCACACTGGTCTAAAAGAGGCTGCTTCCGGTTGGTAAATCGCCATAGAACAAGCCACTGAGCTGTTGTTCGTTCCTGGTAGAGCGCTTCTCTCTTTTTATGCAAATTATTATGACCCTGGGGAAGTCTCCCTATGGGTGATGGGGGAAACCAGACGTGGACTCCTTGCCCAGTGTGCTTAGAGGAATGTGGCTGCACCTTACTGACGAGGCCCATAGGAGGCCGAAACGATCGTCTGGGGTTGTCATGTTCCTTGTTCAGAGGAGAATTGCCTGGTATTTCGGGGCTGGACTGACCTTACTTGGCGGGATCAGACTGATATACTTCAGGAAAGTTTTCTTCTGTGAAAAGCACACTGGTCTAAAAGAGGCTGCTTCCGGGTGGTAAATCGCCATAGAACAAGCCACTGAGCTGTTGTTCGTTCCTGGTAGAGCGCTTCTCTCTTTTTATGCAAATTATTATGACCCTGGGGAAGTCTCCCTATGGGTGATGGGGGAAACCAGACGTGGACTCCTTGCCCAGTGTGCTTAGAGGAATGTGGCTGCACCTCACTGACGAGGCCCATAGGAGGCCGAAACGATCGTCTGGGGTTGTCATGTTCCTTGTTCAGAGGAGAATTGCCTGGTATTTCGGGGCTGGACTGACCTTACTTGGCGGGATCAGACTGATATACTTCAGGAAAGTTTTCTTCTGTGAAAAGCACACTGGTCTAAAAGAGGCTGCTTCCGGGTGGTAAATCGCCATAGAACAAGCCACTGAGCTGTTGTTCGTTCCTGGTAGAGCGCTTCTCTCTTTTTATGCAAATTATTATGACCCTGGGGAAGTCTCCCTATGGGTGATGGGGGAAACCAGACGTGGACTCCTTGCCCAGTGTGCTTAGAGGAATGTGGCTGCACCTCACTGACGAGGCCCATAGGAGGCCGAAACGATCGTCTGGGGTTGTCATGTTCCTTGTTCAGAGGAGAATTGCCTGGTATTTCGGGGCTGGACTGACCTTACTTGGCGGGATCAGACTGATATACTTCAGGAAAGTTTTCTTCTGTGAAAAGCACACTGGTCTAAAAGAGGCTGCTTCCGGGTGGTAAATCGCCATAGAACAAGCCACTGAGCTGTTGTTCGTTCCTGGTAGAGCGCTTCTCTCTTTTTATGCAAATTATTATGACCCTGGGGAAGTCTCCCTATGGGTGATGGGGGAAACCAGACGTGGACTCCTTGCCCAGTGTGCTTAGAGGAATGTGGCTGCACCTCACTGACGAGGCCCATAGGAGGCCGAAACGATCGTCTGGGGTTGTCATGTTCCTTGTTCAGAGAAGAATTGCCTGGTATTTCGGGGCTGAACTGACCTTACTTGGCAGGATCAGACTGATATACTTCAGGAAAGTTTTCTTCTGTGAAAAGCACACTGGTCTAAAAGAGGCTGCTTCCGGGTGGTAAATCGCCATAGAACAAGCCACTGAGCTGTTGTTCATTCCTGGTAGAGCGCTTCTCTCTTTTTATGCAAATTATTATGACCCTGGGGAAGTCTCCCTATGGGTGATGGGGGAAACCAGACGTGGACTCCTTGCCCAGTGTGCTTAGAGGAATGTGGCTGCACCTCACTGACGAGGCCCATAGGAGGCCGAAACGATCGTCTGGGGTTGTCATGTTCCTTGTTCAGAGGAGAATTGCCTGGTATTTCGGGGCTGGACTGACCTTACTTGGCGGGATCAGACTGATATACTTCAGGAAAGTTTTCTTCTGTGAAAAGCACACTGGTCTAAAAGAGGCTGCTTCCGGGTGGTAAATCGCCATAGAACAAGCCACTGAGCTGTTATTCGTTCCTGGTAGAGCGCTTCTCTCTTTTTATGCAAATTATTATGACCCTGGGGAAGTCTCCCTATGGGTGATGGGGGAAACCAGACGTGGACTCCTTGCCCAGTGTGCTTAGAGGAATGTGGCTGCACCTCACTGACGAGGCCCATAGGAGGCCGAAACGATCGTCTGGGGTTGTCATGTTCCTTGTTCAGAGGAGAATTGCCTGGTATTTCGGGGCTGGACTGACCTTACTTGGCGGGAATAGACTGATATACTTCAGGAAAGTTTTCTTCTGTGAAAAGCACACTGGTCTAAAAGAGGCTGCTTCCGGGTGGTAAATCGCCATAGAACAAGCCACTGAGCTGTTGTTCGTTCCTGGTAGAGCGCTTCTCTCTTTTTAAGCAAATTATTATGACCCTGGGGAAGTCTCCCTATGGGTGATGGGGGAAACCAGACGTGGACTCCTTGCCCAGTGTGCTTAGAGGAATGTGGCTGCACCTCACTGACGAGGCCCATAGGAGGCCGAAACGATCGTCTGGGGTTGTCATGTTCCTTGTTCAGAGGAGAATTGCCTGGTATTTCGGGGCTGGACTGACCTTACTTGGCGGGATCAGACTGATATACTTCAGGAAAGTTTTCTTCTGTGAAAAGCACACTGGTCTAAAAGAGGCTGCTTCCGGGTGGTAAATCGCCATAGAACAAGCCACTGAGCTGTTGTTCGTTCCTGGTAGAGCGCTTCTCTCTTTTTATGCAAATTATTATGACCCTGGGGAAGTCTCCCTATGGGTGATGGGGGAAACCAGACGTGGACTCCTTGCCCAGTGTGCTTAGAGGAATGTGGCTGCACCTCACTGACGAGGCCCATAGGAGGCCGAAACGATCGTCTGGGGTTGTCATGTTCCTTGTTCAGAGGAGAATTGCCTGGTATTTCGGGGCTGGACTGACCTTACTTGGCGGGATCAGACTGATATACTTCAGGAAAGTTTTCTTCTGTGAAAAGCACACTGGTCTAAAAGAGGCTGCTTACGGGTGGTAAATCGCCATAGAACAAGCCACTGAGCTGTTGTTCGTTCCTGGTAGAGCACTTCTCTCTTTTTATGCAAATTATTATGACCCTGGGGAAGTCTCCCTATGGGTGATGGGGGAAACCAGACGTGGACTCCTTGCCCAGTGTGCTTAGAGGAATGTGGCTGCACCTCACTGACGAGGCCCATAGGAGGCCGAAACGATCGTCTGGGTTGTCATGTTCCTTGTTCAGAGGAGAATTGCCTGGTATTTCGGGGCTGGACTGACCTTACTTGGCGGGATCAGACTGATATACTTCAGGAAAGTTTTCTTCTGTGAAAAGCACACTGGTCTAAAAGAGGCTGCTTCCGGTTGGTAAATCGCCATAGAACAAGCCACTGAGCTGTTGTTCGTTCCTGGTAGAGCGCTTCTCTCTTTTTATGCAAATTATTATGACCCTGGGGAAGTCTCCCTATGGGTGATGGGGGAAACCAGACGTGGACTCCTTGCCCAGTGTGCTTAGAGGAATGTGGCTGCACCTCACTGACGAGGCCCATAGGAGGCCGAAACGATCGTCTGGGGTTGTCATGTTCCTTGTTCAGAGGAGAATTGCCTGGTATTTCGGGGCTGGACTGACCTTACTTGGCGGGATCAGACTGATATACTTCAGGAAAGTTTTCTTCTGTGAAAAGCACACTGGTCTAAAAGAGGCTGCTTCCGGGTGGTAAATCGCCATAGAACAAGCCACTGAGCTGTTGTTCGTTCCTGGTAGAGCGCTTCTCTCTTTTTATGCAAATTATTATGACCCTGGGGAAGTCTCCCTATGGGTGATGGGGGAAACCAGACGTGGACTCCTTGCCCAGTGTGCTTAGAGGAATGTGGCTGCACCTCACTGACGAGGCCCATAGGAGGCCGAAACGATCGTCTGGGGTTGTCATGTTCCTTGTTCAGAGGAGAATTGCCTGGTATTTCGGGGCTGGACTGACCTTACTTGGCGGGATCAGACTGATATACTTCAGGAAAGTTTTCTTCTGTGAAAAGCACACTGGTCTAAAAGAGGCTGCTTCCGGGTGGTAAATCGCCATAGAACAAGCCACTGAGCTGTTGTTCGTTCCTGGTAGAGCGCTTCTCTCTTTTTATGCAAATTATTATGACCCTGGGGAAGTCTCCCTATGGGTGATGGGGGAAACCAGACGTGGACTCCTTGCCCAGTGTGCTTAGAGGAATGTGGCTGCACCTCACTGACGAGGCCCATAGGAGGCCGAAACGATCGTCTGGGGTTGTCATGTTCCTTGTTCAGAGGAGAATTGCCTGGTATTTCGGGGCTGGACTGACCTTACTTGGCGGGATCAGACTGATATACTTCAGGAAAGTTTTCTTCTGTGAAAAGCACACTGGTCTAAAAGAGGCTGCTTCCGGGTGGTAAATCGCCATAGAACAAGCCACTGAGCTGTTGTTCGTTCCTGGTAGAGCGCTTCTCTCTTTTTATGCAAATTATTATGACCCTGGGGAAGTCTCCCTATGGGTGATGGGGGAAACCAGACGTGGACTCCTTGCCCAGTGTGCTTAGAGGAATGTGGCTGCACCTCACTGACGAGGCCCATAGGAGGCCGAAACGATCGTCTGGGGTTGTCATGTTCCTTGTTCAGAGAAGAATTGCCTGGTATTTCGGGGCTGGACTGACCTTACTTGGCGGGATCAGACTGATATACTTCAGGAAAGTTTTCTTCTGTGAAAAGCACACTGGTTTAAAAGAGGCTGCTTCCGGGTGGTAAATCGCCATAGAACAAGCCACTGAGCTGTTGTTCATTCCTGGTAGAGCGCTTCTCTCTTTTTATGCAAATTATTATGACCCTGGGGAAGTCTCCCTATGGGTGATGGGGGAAACCAGACGTGGACTCCTTGCCCAGTGTGCTTAGAGGAATGTGGCTGCACCTCACTGACGAGGCCCATAGGAGGCCGAAACGATCGTCTGGGGTTGTCATGTTCCTTGTTCAGAGGAGAATTGCCTGGTATTTCGGGGCTGGACTGACCTTACTTGGCGGGATCAGACTGATATACTTCAGGAAAGTTTTCTTCTGTGAAAAGCACACTGGTCTAAAAGAGGCTGCTTCCGGGTGGTAAATCGCCATAGAACAAGCCACTGAGCTGTTGTTCGTTCCTGGTAGAGCGCTTCTCTCTTTTTATGCAAATTATTATGACCCTGGGGAAGTCTCCCTATGGGTGATGGGGGAAACCAGACGTGGACTCCTTGCCCAGTGTGCTTAGAGGAATGTGGCTGCACCTCACTGACGAGGCCCATAGGAGGCCGAAACGATCGTCTGGGGTTGTCATGTTCCTTGTTCAGAGGAGAATTGCCTGGTATTTCGGGGCTGGACTGACCTTACTTGGCGGGAATAGACTGATATACTTCAGGAAAGTTTTCTTCTGTGAAAAGCACACTGGTCTAAAAGAGGCTGCTTCCGGGTGGTAAATCGCCATAGAACAAGCCACTGAGCTGTTGTTCGTTCCTGGTAGAGCGCTTCTCTCTTTTTATGCAAATTATTATGACCCTGGGGAAGTCTCCCTATGGGTGATGGGGGAAACCAGACGTGGACTCCTTGCCCAGTGTGCTTAGAGGAATGTGGCTGCACCTCACTGACGAGGCCCATAGGAGGCCGAAACGATCGTCTGGGGTTGTCATGTTCCTTGTTCAGAGGAGAATTGCCTGGTATTTCGGGGCTGGACTGACCTTACTTGGCGGGATCAGACTGATATACTTCAGGAAAGTTTTCTTCTGTGAAAAGCACACTGGTCTAAAAGAGGCTGCTTCCGGGTGGTAAATCGCCATAGAACAAGCCACTGAGCTGTTGTTCGTTCCTGGTAGAGCGCTTCTCTCTTTTTATGCAAATTATTATGACCCTGGGGAAGTCTCCCTATGGGTGATGGGGGAAACCAGACGTGGACTCCTTGCCCAGTGTGCTTAGAGGAATGTGGCTGCACCTCACTGACGAGGCCCATAGGAGGCCGAAACGATCGTCTGGGGTTGTCATGTTCCTTGTTCAGAGGAGAATTGCCTGGTATTTCGGGGCTGGACTGACCTTACTTGGCGGGATCAGACTGATATACTTCAGGAAAGTTTTCTTCTGTGAAAAGCACACTGGTCTAAAAGAGGCTGCTTCCGGGTGGTAAATCGCCATAGAACAAGCCACTGAGCTGTTGTTCGTTCCTGGTAGAGCGCTTCTCTCTTTTTATGTGTATATACACATATAGACACATTTAAATATATTTGTATATATTCAATTATATATATTTATATTTGCTGCCCATCGTTGTGCAACTTACTCCCATCACTGCGCTAGGTTATCTGCCGTGTCTCACAGCAAAAGAACGAGGCTCCCATTGAAGCCAATGGATACACATTCTCATGAGCACAATGCTTCTGTGCAATGTGAATGTAAGGTTGCGTTCGCATTGCACCTCACTTGTAATACCAGCGCCCATTTGCGAGCGCTGGTATTACTAAATTGAGTTCAACTTGTAATCTAGCCCTCAATCTGATTATGCTCCTATAATCGTTGCAGTTATCTATAAGTGAACATGAAATGCCATTTTTATTTGACAAATTTAAACAGGTTACTTTTAAAATATGTTATAGTTTTTGCTTTTTAAAAATGATATAGATGTGATCAATAAACCTACTTGTCAATCATATGTATGGAGTCCCTCACAGCCCATTAAGATATTGGAATTGGCCTTTAATCAAACATTGAACATATATATTGCAGTATCAATAGCACACAAACATGTTTATTTTAATGGAAATTTAAAAAAACATGAAGCCCAAAAATCTTTCCTTCTTGACTCAAATGGAACATTCAACTTTAAACAATTTCATAATGTACTTCTATTATCAAATGTGATTCATTCTCTGGGAATCCTTTGTTGAAGGAGGAGCAATGCAGGTACTGGGAGCTAGTTGGATGCATGTGAGCCAGTGACAAGAGGCATATATGTCCATCCACCAAATAGCAGGGACACACAAAGTCAGTTTTATATATACAGTATATAAGCATTCAAATAGATAGCAAGTTCAACATATAAATGTAAATGGGTGCGTATCAATTTTAAAAAGAAGAATTTTTACAATATACTTCGATCAGCTTTTAAAAAGCTATTACTGCTATATACTATATACTATGAGTGACTAAAGCATCAGGATACAAGCACAATGCCTGCTCAGAGAGTTGGCAGTTGTGTGTATTACATCAGCTAAGACTTAAAGGGACAGTAAGTCGAAATGTAACTTTCATGATTCAGATTTATGTGTTTATGTGTGTCATGAAGATAACATTGTGCTCACTTCTGTGGAGCTATTTATGAGTCAGCACTGATTGGCTAAAATCAAGTCTGTCAAATGAACTGAGATAAGAAGCAGTCTCCAGAGGCTTAGATACAAGGTAATCACAGAGGTAGAAAGTGTGTTAATATAACAGTGTCAATTATGCAAAACTGGGGACTGGGTAATAAAGGGATTATCTAACTCTTTCAACAATAACATTTTCAAGCTGACTGTCCCTTTAATTTGTGTCATACAAGTCCCTGCTGACTCTCTGAGAAGATACATTATTTTAATGCTGTTTGCACGGGCATTCCCAGCATATTTACATATGCTGCTAAAAACAACAACACAGCAATGGATAATATGCATTCTGTGTACAATTCATTCAACCAAAAGAGTTTTGCTATTTCATTCTTTCTTGTATGTTATATTTTGTGTTTTGTAAAACAGCGGAAAAAAAACAATGAAAACATTTAATTAAAAAACAACAACAACACAGCAATAACTTTAATTAGACATATTTCTATATAGGTATATTGCAAAATGGTTCTATTTAAAATGTAAAATGCACCCGTGCACTTAAAAATGTTACCTTTCTATCCCTTTAATTAATTCTTTTTATTTGCACAATTTGATTGATTTTTATATCCAGAATAGTCCAAGGACACCCAACTAAAAGCCTCATTACCTAGTATTCTTTGTTGTGTCTAATCAGGTGCCAAATGTAAACAAGCACGTGCACTGCTCTAATCAATCATTGTGCTAAATTTGCTTTAAGGTCTCTCTAACCTATCCAGCCTCACCTGTTTCTGACATTGAATAGATTAGAGAGACCTTTAAGTAATATCATAGGTGAAATCTTAGAGGCTGGTGAGGCTAAAGAAGCTAAAGAGGCTGGAGAGAACTTAGTGCAATCGGCCAACTATAATTGTATAATTGTGCACTGAACACAGGATATCCGCTTCCATATAGGGTACAATTACTTGACTTCTTCACTTCCCATAACATATTGTGTTTCCCAATCAGATCTCATTCTTAGATACATTTAACCCTGGGAACAGCTATTGCAGCTATTGGAGTATACAATATAAGCCAGCATGTATCAACTGCATAATAATTGCAGTTACATTTTCTTCAAGGACAACCATTAACCTTTTTGGCTAATGAAGAAACTCATTTAATTCCTCAGTTTATGTTACACACCCCTCCACAAATTCACAGCTGGCATTTAAGTACAAAAAAAAAGCAATTGTATATATTACTAATTACATATCTGGAACCTAAATTAGAAAACTTTTTTTACAATTACTAAAGAAGAAAAGTTATACATTTTTGAACATTTGCCTGGATCTTCATATGAAAGGCATTTTGCTTGATTTACTAAGTTTTTAAACATAGAAACAAATAATCCCATCTAAAGAGGGTATTATTTTAGGGGGGCGACAAAACATTAAGAGAAAATAAATAAATATATATACTGTATATATATATATATATATATATATATATATATACAACCAAGCTCTGAAATACAAATAGTCAGGACCAATAATGTAGGATTCCACTTAGGATGCTCCATTTCTAATTGTCAAGGCCGCGATAATAAGTTATGCTAAATATGGAAAGCAAAGGGATGCTACATAGCGTAATCTTGTATTCTTACAAATGAATGTAGATACACTAATAGTATCAACTCACAAGCATGATGGCACAAAGGGTAGACTGGTGCTAATAAGACAGGCTGCACTCACTGTCCCCAGCTAACTGCACTCCGGTCAAAGAACAAAGGGGCACCACTTAGCGTAATCTTGTCTATATACAGATAAATATAACTGCACAATGTTGTAAACTCACAAGTATGTTGTCATTAAGGATACAATGGTGCAAATAAAGCAGGTTGGCACTCAGTTCTCAGCTAACTGTACTCTGGATTTCACAGCTCCATCGCATAATAAGGGATTGGGCAATTAAAGTGAAATAAAAGATTTTCAAAAATGTTCACACAATTCATTATCATGTGTCAGCCAAAATAAAATACTTGAGAAAAAAAGCAAGTATCATATCTTTTTTTTTAAAAAAAAAAAGCTTTCTTACTTATTTGCAAACCGTTTCTCAGTCACTACTTCGTTTCATATGGCATTAAAAGTCCTCTTCAATTTTTGGAAGAGAAGCTATTGATCTGGAATGCAGAAGAAAGGTAAAAAAAACGTGTACCACCTTGTGCATGCCAACCAGGAGTCTTAGAGAAAGTAGAGATGTGCATTCGGGCTTCAGACAAATGCAAACTCGTCCAAATGTTGCTGATTTGTCGAGTAATTTGAGATACAAACAGACAAATACATTATTGAATGAAACATTTATGAAAAATGAATGATTGTTTGATAAAATCAATTTATTCATTTGTTCATGCAATTTGGCGCCAAAAAAGGTGCAGTAATAGGGGGAAGGAGTTTTATTATTTGGTTAATCGGCTCCTTTGTTTGAAATGGTGTACAGGGGGTCTTATCATTCATTTGTCCATTATCCCCTGTCCAATCATGTTATAATATTACTAATGACTGATGTTAGGGACAGCTGGATCTTAGTCAAACAGGAGTTGTACATTCTTTTACTATTGAAAAATGAATTGTTCAAATCCTATAATGTGCGATTTTTGTTAATATTTATTGTCTGTATTAGCCGTTCCCATTAGAAATAACGGTAATGAATTTTAATCCAATATTCCTCCGAACCAAATGCCTGTGTGGTTGAAATTCGGCCGAACTGAACATTTGAAAAAATCCAAATTGAATATTTTGGGTGAAACTAATTTTTCGCCCGTGCACTTGTCAAGAAACAGTTTAGGAAAGTTGAGAGGTTCTTGTGTGACAGAATGTTTTATAAAGATGAGTTGTGATTGGAGGTTAGAGTTCCAGACTAAAAAAAAGGGAGAATCTGTGTAGAAATTGAGATAGGGGAGCAAACCATAACGCATAGTAATGACAGAATGTCTATAGGAAACAATTTAACCGTAGCTTTGTTAATTAGATCACATCAGGTATATATAGGCACATTGCAATGGTGGTAAAAAGCCTCCTTCTAAAGGGATTCTTTAAGATTGATAATGCACACTCAGTTATATATTTTTATCATTCAAGTTGGCCTCTTTTACTGTAATTTAAGTATAGAAATTGTGGGTTTTCCAAATTTGAGATTTATTCAGAGAGCATAGTGCAGACTTCACCAGATTAACCTTGCTACATATCTGTCCCCTATTGGACTCAGCTGAGGTGATAAGATAAGATACTTCAGCACAAAGGAAATAGTTATATTGAAAGATAAAAGCATCTCATCTTTATTTCTTCTTAGTAATTCAAATTTATAAGAACTACCCAACAGAACAATCCTCTTAATTATACGATTTTTGAAAATGGCTTGATGTATAGTGTGTTTTTGGCTTATACAAAGTCGTAATCATAGACTGGTACTATCATCTTGGATTGGCATAAACTGCCAACTCCATGTCCCTCATTGGTCCAAAACGGCTACCTTTTAAGTACTGTAAATCAAGCAGTAGAAACGTAATCATATAGTTCAACATTTAAATGTATACATAAGATATCAACACATTTTAAAGCTAACAAAATTCCATTTGATAATGTGTTACAACATTTTCTTAATATCTATCAAACAATTTATTCCAAAAAGAGAATATTTTTGGACACATGTATCATCCCTGCTAAGGCTACCTGAAGGATTAGTTGATATATGATGTAACATTTAATAAGCTAATAAGGTAAGATACTGCAAGACAATATACGTTTTGCTAACTTAGTGATAGTAGTTAGCTCTGTCTACTCCAATAAATCAGTAAAAAGTCTTGACTGGCTCCAGCAAATAGGATAACTCGTGGGGGAGTTTAGCCTCTTGTCTTTGACTCACCTGATGTGTTTAGCTAGCTCCCAGTAGCTTATTGATGCTCCTTCAACAAAGGAAACAAAAAGAATGAAGCAAATGTGATTGTAGAAGTAAATCTGAAAGTTATTTGAAATTGTATGTGCAATCTGAATGCTGAAAAAAAAATACGGGACTCGTGTCCCTTTAAGCTGCACACGTTTCATAGGCTAAAGGTGTGATTTGCTTTCTCTCTCTCTCTCTCTCTCTCTCTCTCTCTCTCTCTCTGTATGCATATATATAAAATTGGTTTCCAAGAACTCACAAAATTTGCATAATGATCAAGTGCATGATAAAAAGACAACGCAAAATGCAATAGCACTTAGTCTAAACGTGGGATGAGTAGTGGATTTTTTTTTCTGACAAATTTCAAAGTTATATCTATTTTCACTCCTCCTGTATCATGTGACAGCCATCAGCCAATCACAAATGCATATACGTATATTCTGTGAATTCTTGCACATGCTCAGTAGGGGCTGGTGACTTAAAAAGTTTAAATATTAAAATACTGTGCACATTTTGTTAATGGGAGTAAATTGGAAAGTTGTTTAAAATTGCTGCTCTATCTGAATCATGAAAGTTTTTTAATTTTGATTTGAATGCCCCTTTAATTTTTCAACAGCCATTCCTAGATATCGATTGTAAAATGTTCTTTGCAAGAAGTATTTCAAAAAATGAAACCCATTTAAAACAGACATTCAATAAATAATATTATATAATATGTAAGAATTATTTCTACTCTTATTATTATTATATTATGACTATGCAAGGGACTTAATAATACTGTAATATTATATTTATATAAAAACATTGTTTAAAACCATGAACAAATATATAAACTAAACATAAGTATCTGCCACAAATGTAAACAGTTTAGCATATTTTGCAGTTTTGTAAGTAGGTTATCCATTTGCAAGATCACTATATGGCAGCACTATTTTCTGCCATATAGTGCGCCAGACACCTAGCTAGGTATCTCTTCAACAAACTTTTTAAATTATATGCACTCTCTAAATCACAATAGCACATTTGTGGGTTGCATATCCCTTTAAAACCACCTATGAAAATTGCATTTATCAAGCAGCAATTTCAGTTTTGAAACCTATATTAAACTGTTTTTTAACCTCTAAACCACTTCTGTGCTGGTAGTTTAAAATGAATAAAATCACACTGTATTAATCTGACTAGGGTGACTGACAGCCAGTGCTCTCGTGCAATATATTGCATGAGAGTAGAGGACAGTATTGCATGAACAGCTGCTTGTGCAATGATAATGCAGGCAAGGAAATGCTGCACACTCACTACCATCATGGATCTGACCATTCATAAATAGAGCCCTATATGTTAAACCTGTGTAAAAAAAATAATAAAGCATTGCAACCAATCAGGAGTGGCAGTCACATTTAACAGCCAATCATTAACCATTTCTTAATTGAAAGCTAACAAATGATTGCATGCCATTTTTACTTTAGAATGTCTCTTTAATCACGCCATAAATTAGTTTTCTAATGGTCTAAAACAGCTTGGAAACAACATACTTTACGCAGCTCTTCAAATGGATTGTAATAGACCCCAGGTATGAAATAAGAACGTCAGTGTTTTCCATACTGAATATATTACAAATACTGATTACCCTCATCACTATTATATTTAGCATGCAATGAATGTTGCACGTTTTATAAAGCTGTGCTAGATTTTCACTTTTTCTTTCCTTACAAAAGATCAATAATACAGCTATTTGTTTTATGCATTAATACTTAAAACAAAATAATCTGTTCTTTTTTAGACTTTAATACCAATAGTCATTATGTTTTCATACATTATTGATTGCGTCTAGATTTACAAATTATTTTCTTCCACTCTCTGGATTTAAGACAGCGACCTGTATATTCTACTAATGTGTTTTTAAAGGGGCAAAAGACATAAGATGCACAATGGGAAAAAAAGGAAAAAAATAGGAAAAGCTGAACTTGTGCATATTTTCTACAATTTACATCTGAAAATTGTAGTTTTTCCGCTGTCCCATAGAAGTTAGAGTGCTTCCCGTCAACTTCAGAAAACTGATCCTGCAAAATACTATACAATAAGGGCTAGATTTCAGTTAGAGCGCAACGCTCCAGTGTACTCACCTTTGCGCAAAAATTAGCATTTTCAGGCGCATCCAAAAACTACTCATAATACAAGTGGGTAGTAAATGCGACCATGAGGTCACAATCACTTTTTGAGCATTGGAAAACACTGCAAAATAAGACCTCTGGTTAAGTGAAAAAAGTTGCACAAAACACCTCAAAAATACTTTATAATGTACAGTAACACTCATATTAACACTGTATGATCTGCATTGTGTTATATGAAATAACCAGGGTGAGGGGAGCTAAAGGAGTTATTTATAGTGTTGTATGTCACAGTGTAACACAAATAAATTAATTTTGCTTGTTTTCTTAAAATAGAAATATTTATTTTAAATATAAGTATAGAGCTCTAATACTTTAAAACATTTCAACAATATACAATGTACAATTTTGTAAGGACAATATTAGAGGATAAAAAGCAATTGCTCTGATTTTGTATTCTTTGTGCTTTTATAAACCTTGTAATGATTTTTTCTCTCTTTTAAATTTGAGTCATCTCGCTTATGACATAAAGTTTTTTGTTATTCTTCTACTCACGTTTTTGTCCTGAGAGTTAAAAAAAAATTTTAAATTAGCTTTTTGGTACCAAAATAAAACTGTTGAAAAGGCAATGTATGTGTAGAGTGAAAACAGCCGTTTGTTTAAAATGATACTTCTTTGAATATCCAGTGGCTTTGGTTGACAACAAATGTGAACAAGTTGTACAACAGAGGTGTAAAGTTGTTTCCGTCTCTAGCGGTTACTTTTGATAAAGTTACAAAGTCTTTAGGGAGGGTGATACAATGTATACCTCCTACTGATGTGCTAAAGTTCTTAGCCTTTGTCCTAATGTTCGTTGGCTAGCTGAAATGATGCTTGAAAGTTCCTCGAGGTTTGCAGGAGTGCCAGTGTATGTATCCGTTGGTCTCTGAGACTGTTTACCCTATTGATTTTGCTGGTTGATGTTCAGGGTTTGCAGGAATCTCTAAGAGGCTTGGAGCGGTTATAGGTTGCTCTGTCTGTAGTCCGATATACAAATTCGGAGTCAAGTGGATTTTGAAGACAGGGACATATTATCTATCTGTAGGAGTCTCCTGTTGTGTGTTGCTTCTGATGCGCTTAAAATTCCAAGCGCTAATCGTAGTGGGTTCCGTTGAAAGCAAGAAGGTACAATTCCCACAGTGTGGGCATATAGTGTGAAAGAGGGTGCACACTCAGGAGGGCAGATCTACGCATTTCGGCGGATGCCTGTATCAAGATGCCTCTGAGAGTGTTCGTGGTCATATTTAAAAAGGGGTGAGTGTGTCCTGATTGGTTGATTAGGAGTTCTTTGTTATCCAATCGCTGCACAGAGTTTTGAGCAATACGTTATATTACATTTTAGGCTTGTCAAGGATTTGTTAGTAAAAACATCAAGTTGAGAGATTTTTTAGTTTAAACACTTTGTTAAATATAACTAGTGATTAAATTTAATGAATGATCTGATGGTATGTTTGTTTGTGTGTGCGCCCTCCATAAATTATTAGAGAATAATAGTTTTTGAATAACAATTTTGCTTGGGAAGTAAAAAGGGATAAGATTTATGTGATTTACGGTTTTGGGCTATCAGGTCTATATGTAGCATTTTTAGATATTTATATCTAAAAATGCTACATATAGACTTGATAGCCCAAAACCATAAATAAATAGACTAAAAATATATAAACAGGATTTTCCTACGAATATATAATATATCCTAATCTCAAAACTTACAAAATAAATATAAATATAAAAATCAAAGGCCTAGATTTGGAGTTCGGCGGTAGCCGTCAAAACCAGCGTTAGAGGCTCCTAACGCTGGTTTTGGGCGCCCGCTGGTATTTGGAGTCAGTGATTAAAGGGTCTAACGCTCACTTTTCAGCCGCGACTTTTCCATACCGCAGATCCCCCTACGCCATTTGCGTAGCCTATATTTTCAATGGGATCTTTCTAACGCTGGTATTTAGAGTCGTTTCTGAAGTGAGCGTTAGAGCTCTAACGACAAAATTCCAGCCGCCTGAAAATAGCAGGAGTTAAGAGCTTTCTGGCTAACGCCGGTTTATAAAGCTCTTAACTACTGTACCCTAAAGTACACTAACACCCATAAACTACCTATGTACCCCTAAACCGAGGTCCCCCCACACCGCCGCCACTCGATTAAAATTTTTAACCCCTAATCTGCCGACCGCCACCTACGTTATACTTATGTACCCCTAATCTGCTGCCCCTAACCCCGCCGACCCCTGTATTACATTTATTAACCCCTAACTTGCCCCCCACAACGTCGCCGCCAGCTACTTAAAATAATTAACCCCTAATCTTCCGACCGCAAATCGCCGCCACCTACGTTCTCCCTATGTACCCCTAATCTGCTGCCCTAACATCGCCGACCCCTATATTATATTTATTAACCCCTAATCTGCCCCCCTCAACGTCGCCGACACCTGCCTACACTTATTAACCCCTAATCTGCCGAGCGGACCTGAGCGCTACTATAATAAATGTATTAACCCCTAATCCGCCTCACTAACCCTATCATAAATAGTATTAACCCCTAATCTGCCCTCCCTAACATCGCCGACACCTAACTTCAATTATTAACCCCTAATCTGCCGACCGGAGCTCACCGCTATTCTAATAAATGTATTAACCCCTAAAGCTAAGTCTAACCCTAACACTAACACCCCCCTAAGTTAAATATAATTTTTATCTAACGAAATAAATTAACTCTTATTAAATAAATTATTCCTATTTAAAGCTAAATACTTACCTGTAAAATAAATCCTAATATAGCTACAATATAAATTATAATTATATTATAGCTATTTTAGGATTAATATTTATTTTACAGGCAACTTTGTTATTATTTTAACCAGGTAAAATGGCTATTAAATAGTTAAGAACTATTTAATAGCTAAAATAGTTAAAATAATAACAAATTTACCTGTAAAATAAATCCTAACCTAAGTTATAATTAAACCTAACACTACCCTATCAATAAAATAATTAAATAAACTACCTACAATTACCTACAATTAACCTAACACTACACTATCAATAAATTAATTAGACACAATTCCTACAAATAAATACAATTAAATAAACTAGCTAAAGTACAAAAAATAAAAAAGAACTAAGTTACAGAAAATAAAAAAATATTTACAAACATAAGAAAAATATTACAACAATTTTAAACTAATTACACTACTCTAAGCCCCCTAATAAAATAACAAAGCCCCCCAAAATAAAAAATTCCCTACCCTATTCTAAATTAAAAAAGTTACAAGCTCTTTTACCTTACCAGCCCTGAACAGGGCCCTTTGCGGGGCATGCCCCAAGAAGTTCAGCTCTTTTGCCTGTAAAAAAAAACATACAATACCCCCCCCCCAACATTACAACCCACCACCCACATACCCCTAATCTAACCCAAACCCCCCTTAAATAAACCTAACACTAAGCCCCTGAAGATCTTCCTACCTTGTCTTCACCATACCAGGTTCACCGATCCGTCCTGGCTCCAACATCTTCATCCAACCCAAGCGGGGGTTGGCGATCCATCATCCGGTGCTGAAGAGGTCCAGAAGAGGCTCCAAAGTCTTCCTCCTATCCGGCAAGAAGAGGACATCCGGACCGGCAAACATCTTCTCCAAGCGGCATCTTCAATCTTCTTCCATCCGGTGCGGAGCGGGTCCATCTTGAAGCAGGCGACGCGGATCCATCCTCTTCTTCCGTTGTCTCCCGACGAATGACGGTTCCTTTAAGGGACGTCATCCAAGATGGCGTCCCTCGAATTCCGATTGGCTGATAGGATTCTATCAGCCAATCGGAATTAAGGTAGGAATTTTCTGATTGGCTGATGGAATCAGCCAATCAGAATCAAGTTCAATCCGATTGGCTGATCCAATCAGCCAATCAGATTGAGCTCCCATTCTATTGGCTGTTCCGATCAGCCAATAGAATGCGAGCTCAATCTAATTGGCTGATTGGATCAGCCAATCGGATTGAACTTGATTCTGATTGGCTGATTCCATCAGCCAATCAGAAAATTCCTACCTTAATTCCGATTGGCTGATAGAATCCTATCAGCCAATCGGAATTCGAGGGACGCCATCTTGGATGACGTCCCTTAAAGGAACAGTCATTCGTCGTTCAGTCGTCGGCCCGGATGGATGTTCCGCGCTGGAGGTCTTCAGGATCCTGCCGCTTCGCTCCGGATGGAAGAAGATCGAAGATGCCGCTTGGAGAAGATGTTTGCCGGTCCGGATGTCCTCTTCTTGCCGGATAGGAGGAAGACTTTGGAGCACCGGATTATGGATCGCCAACCCCCGCTTGGGTTGGATGAAGATGTTGGAGCCAGGACGGATCCGTGATACCTGGATGGTGAAGACAAGGTAGGAAGATCTTCAGGGGCTTAGTGTTAGGTTTATTTAAGGGGGGTTTGGGTTAGATTAGGGGTATGTGGGTGGTGGGTTGTAATGTTGGGGGGGGGTATTGTATTTATTCTTTTACAGGCAAAAGAGCTGAAATTCTTGGGGCATGCCCCGCAAAGGGCCCTGTTCAGGGCTGGTAAGGTAAAAGAGCTTGTAACTTTTTTAATTTAGAATAGGGTAGGGAATTTTTTATTTTGGGGGGCTTTGTTATTTTATTAGGGGGCTTAGAGTAGGTGTAATTAGTTTAAAATTGTTGTAATATTTTTCTTATGTTTGTAAATATTTTTTTATTTTTTGTAACTTAGTTCTTTTTTATTTTTTGTACTTTAGATAGTTTATTTAATTGTATTTATTTGTAGCAATTGTGTTTAATTTATTTATTGATAGTGTAGTGTTAGGTTAATTGTAGGTAATTGTAGGTAGTTTATTTAATTATTTTATTGATAGGGTAGTGTTAGGTTTAATTATATCTTAGGTTAGGATTTATTTTACAGGTAAATTTGTTATTATTTTAACTAGGTAACTATTAAATAGTTCTTAACTATTTAATAGTTATTGTACCTGGTTAAAATAAATACAAAGTTACCTGTAAAATAAATATTAATCCTAAAATAGCTATAATATAATTATAATTTATATTGTAGCTATATTAGGGTTTATTTTACAGGTAAGTATTTAGCTTTAAATAGGAATAATTTCTTTAATAAGAGTTAATTTATTTCGTTAGATGTAAATTATATTTAACTTAGGGGGGTGTTAGTGTTAGGGTTAGACTTAGCTTTAGGGGTTAATACATTTATTAGAATAGCGGTGAGGTCCGCTCGGCAGATTAGGGGTTAATAATTGAAGGTAGCTGTCGGCGATGTTAGGGAGGGCAGATTAGGGGTTAATACTATTTATGATAGGGTTAGTGAGGCGGATTAGGGGTTAATAACTTTATTATAGTAGCGCTCAGGTCCGCTCGGCAGATTAGGGGTTAATAAGTGTAGGCAGGTGTCGACGACGTTGAGGGGGGCAGATTAGGGGTTAATAAATATAATATAGGGGTCGGCGATGTTAGGGCAGCAGATTAGGGGTACATAGGGAGAACGTAGGTTGCGGCGGTTTACGGAGCGGCAGATTAGGGGTTAAACAAAATATGCAGGGGTCAGCGATAGCGGGGGCAGCAGATTAGGGGTTAATAAGTGTAAGGTTAGGGGTGTTTAGACTCGGGGTTCATGTTAGAGTGTTAGGTGCAGACGTAGGAAGTGTTTCCCCATAGGAAACAATGGGGCTGCGTTAGGAGCTGAACGCTGCTTTTTTGCAGGTGTTAGGTTTTTTTTCAGCTCAAACAGCCCCATTGTTTCCTATGGGGGAATCGTGCACGAGCACGTTTTTGAGGCCGGCCGCGTCCGTAAGCAACTCTGGTATCGAGAGTTGCATTTGCGGTAAAAATGCTCTACGCTCCTTTTTTGGAGCCTAACGCAGCATTTGTTTGAACTCTCGATACCAGAGTTAATTTTATGGTGCGGCCAGAAAAAAGCCCGCGGAGCGTTAACAGCCCTTTTACCGCCGAACTCCAAATCTAGGCCAAAGTGTTCATATTTAAACAAAGTTATCACATAAATCTTATCCCTTTTTACTTCCGCATTTCACTAGAATTTCAGCATTTATCGTTGCACAAGCATTTCACTAGAATTTCAGCATTTATCGTTGCACAAGCATTTCACTAGAATTTCAGCATTTATCATTGCACAAGCATTTCACTAGAATTTCAGCATTTATCGTTGCACAAGCATTTCACTAGCAGGGGGTGTCAATCAACCCAATCGTATGCAATCGGGCAGATTGCTGTCCACCACCTCAGAGGTAGCCGGCAAGTTAAGGAGCAGCGGTCTTAAGACCGCTGCTTCTTGACTCCTGTTTCTGACGAGCCTGAAGGCTTGCACGGAAAAATCTTGTAAAGGCTGAATACGGACCTTAATAAATCGACCCAACAATGTTTAACTATTTATATATACTATATAAATATCTGTCTATCCATCCATCTTTATGTCAATCTACCATCTATCTATCTAGTCATCTATCTATCTATCTATCGATCTATCTATCCATTTATCCATCTTATCTATATATCCATCTATCCATCTATCTATCTATCCATCCATCAATTTGTAATGCCCCGACAGATTCCACAGAGGATGCAAAAAATAAAGACAAGACCCTAAAAAAGATTAACTGCATCTGCTCCCTGGAGGGTTTACAATCTAATATTCCATATCCTCTACAAGACTTTGTATTGTTTGTTATTTCCCAGATGAACAAAATGAGTTTTTCAGATTATTGCGTAGTTCATTCACATAACTAATCGTGCAGAGGAGTAAATTAACTCTGCATAGAGACCAGCAAGAGGTTAAATCATTGCAAAAAACTAAAATGATTTTGAATCACACACAACACAAACTCTCTTTAAATGTATAGTTATTTAGGCTAAAACTATATCATGTATAAAACATATTTTTGTACTATTTTAACAATTAAATAATTGCTAAAAGGTTATCAAAATAATAAAAAATAATATGGCCTAAAAGGTAGATAGTGTCACAAATCTCATTGGTTGGAGAGATTTTTTTCAATTGTACCCATCTAATCAGATCAGGGCAGTTTGGCTCCCCATCTGTTAGACAATACCCAGACTTTGACTTTGGCCCAGTGTAAGGTTTCCTTTTTTATATAGGACAAGTTAATATAGTAGATTTGCATAATCAAGAAATTCCAATGAGTAGTAGATTTGTTACTGACAAATTTCATAGTTATGCCTATTTCCATTCCTCATGTATCATGTGACAGCCATCAGCCAATCACAAATGCATATACATATATTCTGTGAATTCTTGCACATGCTCAGTAGGAGCTGGCGACTTAAAAAGTTTAAATATTAAAATACTGTGCACATTTTGTTAATGGGAGTAAATTGGAAAGTTGTTTAAAATTGCTGCTCTATCTGAATCATGAAAGTTTAATTTTGACTTAAAGGGCCAAGATACCCAAATGTTGAAACACTTGAAAGTGATGTAGCATAGCTGTAAAAAGCTGACTAGAAAATATCACCTGAACATCTCTATGTAAAAAAGAAAGATATTTTACCTCAAAATGTCCTAAGTATTCAAACCCAATTGCATAGGACTTTAAGCAGCAAATCAGTATGTCTGTCCCAGGACAGGCAAGGTAGTGAGCTTCGTGCACACTCATTTTATTTCTCTATTCAGTTTAAGGAAGTTTACTATGAAATCTCAAGAGAGTTAAGTGAAATCTCATGAGATCACAGTAAAAGAGTTCATGACCTCAGCACTATTGATGCTGATTGGCTGCAGTTCATTTTTTTAATTATTTTTTTTTTTTTAACTGCAGCTAGACAGTAACTGAAAGATACATTTTTACACAGCACTTACTCTGCTGAGCTAAAATATCTTCCTTTTTTACATAGAGATGCTCAGGTGATATTTTCCTGTCAGCTTTTTTTACAGTTATACTGCATCAATTTCATGTGATTTAGCATATGAGTATTATGTCCCTTTAATTGTCACTTTTACCACTGTGGGTGCCAGAAATGGAGAAATGTATCAGCATATTGTTTTTTTTTTTTTTTTTTTTTAACTCTTTTATTAAGCCAGTTCACAGAATATAAGGGAGACAATTACATACACTTCATGCCCTTAAAACAGGTGACATGTTTATACAAGAACAATAGATAAATACATCATGTATATAAACAAAATTCATGGATATGATTGCTACTATTAAATGGGTCACCTTTTAATGGGGTTATTTAAGCTTAACTGGAGCTTTTTGTAAGTATTTTAGATTTGTATAGGTTGAACTCGATTTTTTTCAACCTTATATACTATGTTACTATGTTACTATGTTACATAAACCACAGAAAAATAAGTGTAGACCACATGTCTTTCAAGAATTTGGCCAACATGAAATTCACAGAGATTACCCTGATTTCAAAGTTTCCCAAACCAGTACAGGGCAATTCCTGTTTATTGTATACCTATAACTATTGACACATAAAAAATTTAAAAAAACTACCAAGCCTGTGAACCGTACAGATTTTTCTTTTATACCGTAAAAACATAAAATAAACATACAACAAACAGAAAAAAAAAAAAAAAAAAAAAGAATTATAACCATAAATGAATCACTCCACCCCTCTATAACATTACTAGCTTTAACACAGTCTTCAAATTACTGTGCTATTGATGAAATGGGTATCCAATAAAGAGGAAACAGCCCCATTTTAGCTGCTGATATAAATGGTTTGGTATTGAATAATGGAGATAATAACTGTTTTTGAATCACCAATGTTTGTGCTTTGATCAATGATAGTCATTTTTCCAAGAATTCCTGCGTCTTATGATCATTTAATAAATTAATGTTCTGTATCTCGAACGTAATATGTTGTAGCTGGGTACTTATAAAACTAGAAAACCTAGGTGGAGATGTATCCTTCCACTTCTTCAATAT
Organism: Bombina bombina; assembly: GCF_027579735.1. NCBI lineage: Eukaryota > Metazoa > Chordata > Amphibia > Anura > Bombinatoridae > Bombina > Bombina bombina. Next base: position 175,441,558 of record NC_069509.1, on the reverse strand, counting down.
CAAGTATTGCATTATCATTATCAGCTTACAATAGCTATGGTAGTAATTTCGTCTAATGATTGCCGAGTCCAACAATAAAAAAATATATCTACCATTAATCTTGAAATGATCAGAAAAAAGTTTGTTGTACCAAAAATCTAATTTGGACCATAATTGTGATATTTTTGGACATTTCCAAAATACATGTAGAATATCTGCTTTGTCTAGATGGCATTTAGAACAGTAAAAAACATTTTTAGGAAAGAATTTTGCCAATTTAGAGGGAGAGAAATAGATATTATGAATCAGTTTGACATGTGATTCTTTCAAACCAATGGTAATTGTAAGCTTTTGTATTAACATACAACTATGTCTAATATTTATGAAGTCTACTGCTGGAAAGTGCAATGCCCAGAAAGCTTGAATTTTATTTAAATATAGCTGACCCTGTTTGGAAAGCAAAATATCATATAGTAACAATATAGAACATTTGCCTACAGAAAATTTCCTGATAGATAGATAGATATTTTCCAACTTTTAGAATTAATAAAATGACGTATCTGAAAATATGCAAACAGATCATTCCTGGGTATTTGGAACATGCAAATAAGGTTATTAAAGGATAGTAAATGTCCGGTAGGAGAGAACAATTGATGAAGATATATCAACTCCTTTTGAGACCATGATTTAAAAACTGCTTGTTGAATTCCTGGTATAAATTCTGGATTCCCACATATTGAAAGAAGAGAAGAGCATTTAAAATATATTCCCAGGCTGGAAAAAATCTTTTGCCATGCAATAATAACATTCTTAAAGGTAATTAAATTTGTTAAAATACTAGGGAGATTCCCTATTGGACAATGCAAAATTGCCTTAAGAGAGAATGGTGATATTATTTCTGTTTCAAGTTCAATAGTGGTAAAAAAAAAAATTACAATTTATTTTCCCCAAATATTTAATATAATCTGTTGTTTTAAAAGGATGATGTATATAGCTATCTGACTTCTTCGTGATCCACATTTATTCACTTTTTCCTAGGTTAATCTTATAGCCTGAGATAGAGCTAAGGAAAGTGAGCATATCTTATAATAAAGGTATAGATTTTTTTGAATTTTCCAAAACAACTAGCAAGTCGTCAGCATACAATAGTATTTTAATCTTCTCAGTACCAAATTTCAGCCCTGTCAATTCAGACCAAAACCATATAGCAAAGGATTCTATAGATATATTGAACAATAACGGAGAGAGGGGGCATCCTTGACGGGTCCCATGACATAATAAAATTTTAGCTGAGGGGTTACCATTAATCATAGGAATAGGAATTTGTATATCATTTCCGAATAAAACCTGCAAAGCTACCGGTGAATCCAAACTGGAGTAATGAATCTAGAAGATGATTCCAAGAGATGGAATCAAAAGCTTTCTCTGCATCTAATGACAGCAGAGCCGGATTTGTGTCAAACAACTTCTTTTTATTGGATTTTTTAGGTAATTGTTGGGGGATTGTATTCCAAAAATAATCCAAAATGACTTCCACCTTACGCAAGTTTAAAGACATATTCCTTCCCTGTATAAAGCCAGTTTGGTCAGGATGTATTATTTTATACAGAAATTTGTTTAACCTGTTCGCTAAGATAAACGTGATAATTTTATAATCAGCATTTAAAACAGAGATCGGCCTATAGGATGCTGGCTCTTCGGCATCCTTGCCTTTTTTTATAAATAAGAGTAATATTAGCTGCAGAAAAATAGCTTGATATTGGCATATTGGTAATATAATACACATTAAAGAGTTTAGTGAGTGTATATTTAATATCTTCTACTAAGATTTTATAAAACTCTGCCGGAAGCCAATCTGGGCCCGCCACCTTATTCAGTTTGGATTCACCGATAGCCTCACATATCTCATCTACTGAGAATGGATTATTGATTAACCCCTTAATGACCGGACCATTTTTCAATTTTCTTACCCTTAATGACAATGGCTATTTTTACATTTCTGCAGTGTTTGTGTTTAGCTGTAATTTTCCTCTTACTCATTTACTGTACCCACACATATTATATACTGTTTTTCTCGCCATAAAATGGACTTTCTAAAGATACCATTATTTTCATCATATCTTATAATTTACTAAAAAAAAAAAAAGATAAAATATGAGGAAAAAATGGAAAAAAAGACGCTTTTTCTAACTTTGACCCCCAAAATCTGTTACACATCTACAATCACCAAAAAACACCCATGCTAAATAGTTTCTAAATTTTGTCCTGAGTTTAGAAATACCCAATGTTTACACATTCTTTGCTTTTTTTGCAATTTATGGAGCAATACATACAAGTAGCACTTTGCTATTTCCAAACCACTTTTTTTCAAAATTAGCGCTAGTTACATTGGAACCCTGATATCTGTCAGGAATACCTGAATATCCCTTGACATGTATATATTTTATTTTTAGAAGACAACCCAAAGTATTGATCTAGGCCCATTTTGGTATATTTCATGCCACCATTTCCCCGCCAAATGCGATAAAAAAAAAAAAGTTAACTATTTCACAAATTTTGTCACAAACTTTAGGTTTCCCACTAAAATTATTTACAAACAGCTTCTGCAATTATGGCACAAATGGTTGTAAATGCTTCTCTGGGATCCCCTTTTTTCAGAAATAACAGACTTATATGGCTTTGGGGTTGCTTTTTGGTAATTAGAAGGCAGCTAAATGCCGCTGCGCACCACACGTGTTTTATGCCCAGGAGTGAAGGGGTTAATTAGGGAGCTTGTAGGGAGCTTGTAGGGTTAATTTTAGCTTTAGTGTAGTGTAGTAGACAACCCCAAGTATTGATCTAGGCCCATTTTGGTATATTTTATGCCACCATTTCACCGCCAAATGCGAGCAAATAAAAAAAAAAAACTTTACATTTTTCACAATTTTAGGTTTCTCACTGAAATAATTTACAAACAGCTTGTGCTATTATGGCAGAAATTGTTGTAAAAGATTCTCTGGGATACCCTTTGTTCAGAAATAGCAGACTTATATGGCTTTGGCGTTGCTTTTTGGTAATTAGAAGGCCGCTAAATGCTGCTGCGCACCACACGTGAATTATGCCCAGCAGTGAAGGGGTTAAATTAGGTAGCTTTTAGGGAGCTTGCAGGGTTAATTTTAGAGATCAGCCTCCCACCTTACACCTCCCACCCCCTGATCCCTCCCAAACAGCTCTCTTCCCTCCCCCACCCCACAATTGTTACCGCCATCTTAAGTACTGGCAGAAAGTCTGCCAGTACTAAATAAGAGGTTTTTTTTTTTTTAAAATAAAAATAATAAAATCTTTTAGCTGGGATGGACCCCTGCCTTAGCCCGAACCTCCCTGATCCCCCCTCCAGCTCTCTAACCCTCTCCTCTACCTAATTACCGCCATCTTGGGTACTGACAGCTGTCTGCCAGTACCCACTTTGGCCCCAAAAAACAAAGTATTTTTATTTTATTTTTCAATTAACTCTTTCTGTAGTGTAGCAGCCCCTCCACAATAACCCCACCCCCCTCCCCTCCCAGATCCATTTATATTTGAAAAAAATTTTTGTACCTTTCCCTGGTTTTTTGCCCTCATTGGTGTCAGTGTGGCTAATGCGCGCATGTGCACGCGCGCACCGTGCACGCACGCCGTGCACACACACACTATGTTCACGTGCATGTGCACGCGCCTCGTGCACACGCACGTACGCTCCCTCCCACCCGGACAACGGCACCATCACTACCGGAGCAGAGAGGGCCACAGAGTGGCTCTCTCTGCATCAGAGGCTTGTAAAGGGGTATTGCAGGATGCCTCCATATTGAGGCATCACTGCAATACCCTCAGAGCTGCTGGAAGTGATTGTGATCACTTCCAGCACTCTGTTAGACAACTGACGTACCAGGTACGTCCATTGTCATTAACTGCTTGTTAATGCATGACGTACCTGGTACGTCAGTTGTCATTAAGGGGTTAATTCAAGATCATTTTCTGTAACCTTGGGAGGTGAAATTTTGGACCAAAAGTTAATTCTATTAGATAGATCTTCATCAACTTTTTTATACAAATTTTACTAAAATTTAAAGAATGCCTTCCTAATATTTTCGTTATCAGTATATCTATGGCCCCCTTCTTTAATTGCTGCTATATAGTTTTTACTCTTCCTATTCTATTTTTGCTAAATATATAACTGAGCAATTAATATACCCCTTATATCGATTATTAATTTTCTTATCTTCATCTAAACACTTTTGCTTTAAAAATAACTCCCTTTCGGTTCTAGTTTAACAATATTTATCCCAGTTAAGCTTAGAGTTCTCCAATCTATATCGTGATAATGCATTCCTGAGCTGATTAGATCATTGTAGTTCCCTAGCTTGCCGTTTTCTTTTCCAGTTATACATATATGCTTTAATCTTTCCCCTCAGAACCGCTTTTGCCGTTTCCCAATACACTTCAATTTTATCATAATACCCTCTGTTATTGTGATGGAAATCTTTCCATTGACCAGACAACCAAGTATTAAATTTAGTGTTCTCTAACATAAAACGTGGAAACTTAAAAAAGTTATTTGCGCAATTTTCAGCTTTGATCAACTGCAATTTGATGGAAATTATTGAATGATCCGAAACCAATATATCATGAATTTTGGGTTCTGAATCTAATAAGATAAGCTGCTCTGAGACAAGAATATAATCAATTCTGGAAAATGAACGATGGGTCTTTGACACACATGTATATTCATAACTATCTGGGTTTTTAATTCTCCATATATCATAAAGTTTTAGGGCCGTACAGAATTTTTAAAAATACCGGGCAATTTTTTCTTTAGTTGAGGATCTATCTAACTTAGGACATAGTATCATATTGAAATCGCCAGCAAGAATTCATTTTTTACTAGCAGCTGAGTATAACTTACTTTTAATTGTGTCCCAAAACTGCAGGGAAAGTGCATTTAGCCATATATCTTACCTATCATATATTGTGTACCACCAATTATTAAGTGAACAAATATGTATCTACTATTCGGATCCCGCTCCACTTTTAAAACTTGATATTCCAATTTTTTTGTATTAAAATTGCAACACCACAGCTCCTTTTAGTTGAAGATGTGGCCAATACTTCCCCCACCCATGCTTTAGCCAGCATTATGGGTGAATATATTTTCACCTGTGACATAAATTTATCCATACGCTTATACTTGTATGGTAACTTCTAAATATCAGTTACCTGATGAATCTTATAAAGTTTAATAAGTGATTAATCCACTAAATAAAATAAATTAGAGGCTTAATTTGCCGTAAACACATAAAATTATATACAAATCAAAATAAAGGTGACAACATTTTTAAAAAAAAATTGAAAAACAAAAGTGTAGTAGTGAGTTAGTGCTTTAAGAGCCCTAGATAGATTCGCAACCTAAGAGTTAGCCTTTATAGTTAATAACCTTCCTCTCCTACTAATTACTTGGTTACTAGTCCTTTAAAGGGTGAAATCAGCCACAAGACCAGCATAATCCCTTTGGGTCCGCTACCTTCAAACTGTTATAAGGAATATATATATAATTTCAATAAATCTTAAGGTGACTTCCTTTACAATAGGGGGAGCTTTTAACAAATTAGCTATTTACAGTATTGACCAAGAGAAGGAAGACTTCGGTTGACCCAAGACCCCTATGCGATTTACATCTCTCTTCTTAAGAAAATATACAGATAATCATATAATTAAATTAACCCACAGAGTTTCAAATGTCCATATAACTCAAGTTGTCATATCTGTAGTTCTATACAAACAGCAGTAACTATTCAGAAAGGTAGACCAACATGCAACTTGGAATTTTTCAAGCAACAATTATTGCCATATATATAACTTTTGCAAATTTTAACTCTGCTCACAACTTAATTCTTCACAGAACGTAGAAGATTTACACAGGGTTCTACAGACACTAATTACGTTAAACTACTAGGATTAAATTTTTACTCCCAAGCTTTATTTGCGCTGTATTTCAGATTTTTAAGTCTGCTCACTACTGCTTCCTTATAGGATTATTACTCAACATATACCAAGATGTACTCAATACTTGAGATTTCTTAACAGACGCTGTATTTTCCTATAGGAGATAGAAGTTTCAAATCCATGAGAGTGATCTGTAATAACTTATTCCCAGCTAATCAGGGGGATAGCTCTTTTAGGAGAATCCCAGCATACATATCCTAGTCCCTTAGCCAAGATTCTGCTTATATTCCAAAGCTCTTTTGCCTTCCGATTCAAGCTTTTAAATCTGCTCACTGCCACTTCCTTATAGGATTACTGCTCAACATATACCAAGATGTACCCATTAGTGAAATTGCCAGCCAAGGCTATGTGCATATATAGAAGATAAATATTCCATCTACAATACAGGTGAAAAATTAGTCATATCAGATCCATAGAGGTTACTCTTTTAGTCAGGTATACCCAAAGATATCATAGTCAATCAGCCAAGATTCAGCAAATACTCCAAAACAGACATTCCTTTATGCTGTTACTGCTCAGCACATACCAAGATGTACCCAGTACTATAAATAGGTACAGAAACAGCAGATACCATGAGAGAAAATGAATTATTTACAGTTAAAGATGGAGGAAACACTTTTAGCAGGAGCCACACATATGTATCATAATATATCAGCCAGTATCCGGCTTTTAATCCAGCTACTCACTGCAGCTTTTTTTATGGCGTTAATACCCAAGATATACCAAGATGTACCCAATACTGAAGTTTCCAATAGAAGTTATGTGTATGTATATATATATATATATATATATATATATATATATATATATATATACACACAGAACAGAGTACTCCAGGTACGGTAAGGAGGTGCTGAATTGCTCTCAGGTTTCATCCATTATACTAGTTAACTTGAAACCAAATAGAAAATGATGGTTCACCAAGGGGAGAGGGGGGGGGCTAGGCCTTAGGTACCATATTCCTGAAACCCGGAGGGATAGCGTGTTACCTCTGTGGGGCCCCTGGGTCAGGTTTTAGAAAAAACAAATGGCGGATTAAGGGACGCCCTTTAATCATAATAATAAGGCTCACATTCAAAGCAGTCTTCCACTCCTGTTCCTTGAGCCCATCATCAGCTTTGACCCATCCTCGCAGTGTACACAAACAGACCAGCTCTTAACGTCCTCTGCCCCTCTGAGTTTGCAACGGTTTCTTCACCCCTCTCCCCTAACTCTTCGCTCTGGCGTGCGCCACTACGCCTGGAATGGCCAACCGTCGACTTCCTCCAGTGAGCTACTATTAGCTCCGTGCTTCCAGGTCATGGATGTCTCCCTGTGCCCCAAGGCTATTGGTTAGGGGAACGCTGGTGTCCGTGCAGTATCCTCCCTGCATGCGCAAACAGCAACATCTGCTCCTTGCTCCGCCCCAAACGGAAGTCCCAGCATATTGTTGTTAAGCATTGTTAGATGTGGCTGTGAACTTTAGGTGGATACATCCTATGTGCACAGAAATATGATACACCCTCATCTAACGTTCTGCCACCTCCTAGTGCCCCAATTTCCCCAGTGAGAGAAATATCAACATTATAAACAGGGACGTTATGTGTTCTATATTTGCAGAAGCAAACATTATGAAACAACCCTTTCGTTGTGAACCCCAAACATTTAGTTTCTGACCTCTTATGAGCATTAGAATGTGTTTTTTTGTTGCCATGAATACAGTCATAGGTTGTGAACTTTTGTAATGGTTCTGATCTACACCAAAAGCAGAATGCCATATAAGAACTTCACAGGTACAAAAAAACAGTGGGTTCTGCAACATAGTGATGCGGTGAGCCCTTGGCAGGTGCCTACTGTTTTTTTTAGTAATCATGCCACCCTAGGGCTAAGTGTTTATTATTTGCTGTCAAATACAAAGTTGGATAGGCAGTATTCCCTAAACACAGCAGTGATATTTTGTGTGTCTGTTCTCCTGTAGTGCAAAGAAATTCAAATTCATCTGCATATCATTTTCTAGATAGTTTGCATAATAATTATCCATTGCTAACGATGCAAACCAGCATCTCACTACGGTATAACATAAACGGAATCATTAACACCTAATTAATGTTCATATGTTGTATTTTAAGTCATAACGAATTAGGTTCTCAACACAGCATTATACCCTGAAGCAAAATGATAAATCCCTGGAAAAAACATTAACCAAAAAAAATATATGTTTAAAAAAAAATAAAATAATAATATATATATATATATATATATATATATATATATATATATATATATATATATATATATATATATATACACACAGTATATATTTTATATATATATATATATATATATATATATATATATATATATATATATATATATATATATATATATATATATGTGTGTGTGTGTTAAAAAAAACTTTATTCAGCAGTGTTTTTGCATAAACATTTAGGGATTTGGGGAAAAGAAAGCATGATTAGTTTTGTTCGTTTACTACTCTAGATTGATAATGCAAATTTTATTTTTAATTAGAAAAAGCAACTAATGAGAATGTTGATATTGAAGTAATGAAAAAGACTGCTAAGGAACAGTTTAACACTTATTAAAAAAGAAGAATATGAGTGTTTGTGTTGAAAATAAAATCCCCTTGTCTATATATTAAGATTAATTGCTCATTTTTCTGATGGAGTTGAAATTAGATCACTATATTGTATTTGTCTCCTTTTTCCAGCTTAAACTGCCACATGCTGGCACATAATGGGAGTATTAATTTAAATCTTGGAACCTTTTGTTCTATGTTCAGAGTACTCAATTTTATATAAAATGTGTTTTAAAGATGTGTCTTATGTCTCCTTGGGGAAAATATGTTCCATTAGAACATAATGAGTTCTTATTAGAATTAAAATGATACTTTATAGCAGAAAGGTTCTATATTCTGTACATGACTGGTAATCTGTGTGTCATGTGATTATATCATGGGTCATAAGTGTAGGGAAAGCCTATAAGAAAAAATTGTTTGTATGTTTGGCAAAGTGAAAGTAAATTTGTACTAGATGGGAAGCTAAAGTAAGGAAAAGTAAACACATTCTAGAGAAACACCCCTTGAAAAGTTAAATGAATAAGTTTACCTTTGCTTTTCTGTTCTTGCCAATTAGAGGCCAGATAAGAATGAGCTTGTATACTGGTCTAATCAATCATCAAATGGCATGTAGTTGGGTAAGCCAAAGATCAGCATATTTAAGTATGCAGGGTACAATAAAGTTTCTCTACAGTGTGTGGAAACAGCACAATTGTCAGGAGTATAGTACTGGAAAAGCAGGTAAAACTATAATGATTGTAAACTGCATTTTATTACTATGTTTGATTAACCATTTGGGGCTCCATTATATATGAGGCGCCACCCGCAAAAGCCTGCGCCGCCGTTTTTTTTACGCGATTTTGGTATTACATATACGGCGTAGCATACAAGTATATTTCACCCGTCGGCTGTATTTTTTTCTCCCATAGATTAACATAGAACAGCCGCGCAATTTGGTATCCAATATACAGCGTAAGGACTTACACAGAAAATCTACTGCATTCTCATCTCGCCACACATTGCAGGCGCAGCAACTCTTGCACTGACTAAAAAACCAACGTAACTCCCTGGAAGCCTTAACAAACACATACATTTAAGCAGCATCTCAAATAGTTAAAGAGACATTATACTATGATATTTGTTTTTTTAAGCTTTATTTGTGTATTTGAAATAGCTGATTTTGTATTTTGAAGCCACAACCTAATCAAATGCATGGAGCTTGTAGGTATAATCATATCTAATTACTTTATCACATTGTGTACATATACTTGCTTATTTACTTTATATTTCTTCTTAAAACAATCACCAATACTTGGAGAGAACAATGGGAAATCACAATTGTATTACCTTTATCTCTTTAGAACCCATTGGGAGTTTAATTTATTCTACTGTTGACACAGTTTGGCATTGATGCTACAATATATAATGGGACAGTCAAGTCCAAAGAAAACCTTCTTGTTTCAATTAGGGCATGTCATTTCAAACAACTTTCAATTTGAATTTTAACACCAATTTTGCTTTGTTCTCTTGGTATTCTTAGTTTAAAAGATAAACCTAGAATGGCTCATATGATAATTTCTAAGACCTTGAAGGCCGCCTCTTTGCAATTGTGTCAAACAAATCATAAACAACACAACCTCTTACCTGCAGCCTTAAAACACCTGCTAATGCACACCTATCAGTAACACCAGTATTATATATACTCATGTATCAATTTATATTGGATGTGAGATACAGTGATTTACATCCTAGAAGTGAATATTACTATATGTACCCTTCATAAACAACTATTGTGGATGGGAGTTAATGTACAAGAATATGTAATAAACATGACAATATTACCTGTTGTTATTGCCATTTCCACACAGGTCATATTATATGTTTTAACAATATTAGGCCTAGATTTAGAGTTTGGCGTTAGCCGTGAAAACCAGCGTTAGAGGCTCCTAACGCTGGTTTTAGGCTACCGCCGGTATTTGGAGTCACTCAAAATAGGGTCTAACGCTCACTTTTCAGCCGCGACTTTTCCATACCGCAGATCCCCTTACGTCAATTGCGTATCCTATCTTTTCAATGGGATCTTTCTAACTCCGGTATTTAGAGTCGTTTCTGAAGTGAGCGTGTTCCGATCAGCCAATAGAATGCAAGCTCAATCTGATTGGCTGATTGGATCAGCCAATCGGATTGAACTTGATTCTGATTGGCTGATTCCATCAGCCAATCAGAATATTCCTACCTTAATTCCGATTGGCTGATAGAATCCTATCAGCCAATCGGAATTCGAGGGACGCCATCTTGGATGACGTCCCTTAAAGGAACCGTCATTCTGCAGTTGGACGTCGCCGGAAGAAGATGGGTCCGCGGTGGAGGTCTTCAGGATGGAGCCGGTCGTCATCGGATGAAGATAGAAGATGCCGCTTGGATCAAGATGGTTGCCGGTCCGGATCGCCTCTTCTTCCCGGATAGGATGAAGACTTTGGAGCCTCTTCTGGACCTCTTCAGGCACCGGATGATGGATCGCCAACCCCCGCTTGGGTTGGATGAAGATTTTGGAGCCAGGACGGATCGGTGATACCTGGTGAGGTGAAGACAAGGTAGGATGATCTTCAGGGGCTTAGTGTTAGGTTTATTTAAGGGGGGTTTGGGTTAGATTAGGGGTATGTGGGTGGTGGGTTGTAATGTCGGGGGGGGTATTGTATGTTTTTTTTTTACAGGCAAAAGAGCTGAACTTCTTGGGGCATGCCCCGCAAAAGGCCCTGTTCAGGGCTGGTAAGGTAAAAGAGCTTTTAACTTTAGTAATTTAGAATAGGGTAGGGCATTTTTTATTTTGGGGGGCTTTGTTGTTTTATTAGGGGGCTTAGAGTAGGTGTAATTAGTTTAAAATTGTTGTAATATTTTTCTTATGTTTGTAGATATTTTTTTATTTTTTGTAACTTAGTTCTTTTTTATTTTTTGTACTTTAGCAAGTTTATTTATTTGTATTTATTTGTAGGAATTGTATTTAATTAGTTTATTGATAGTGTAGTGTTAGGTTAATTGTAGGTAGTTTATTTAATTAATGTATTGATAGTGTAGTGTTAGGTTAATTGTAGGTAATTGTAGGTATTTTATTTAATTAATTTATTGATAGTATAGTGTTAGTTTTAATTGTAACTTAGGTTAGGATTTCTTTTACAGGTAAATTTGTAATTATTTTAACTATTTTAGCTATTAAATAGTTCTTAACTATTTAATAGCTATTGTACCTGGTTAAAATAAATACAAAGTTACCTGTAAAATAAATATAAATCCTAAAATAGCTATAATATAATTATAATTTATATTGTAGCTATATTAGGATTTATTTTACAGGTAAGTATTTAGCTTTAAATAGGAATAATTTATTTAATAAGAGTTAATTTATTTCGTTAGATTTAAATTATATTTAATTTAGGGGGGTGTTAGTGTTAGGGTTAGACTTAGCTTTAGGGGTTAACCCATTTATTAGAATAGCGGTGAGCTCCGGTCGGCAGATTAGGGGTTAATAATTGAAGTTAGGTGTCGGCGATGTTAGGGAGGGCAGATTAGGGGTTAATACTATTTATTATAGGGTTAGTGAGGCGGATTAGGGGTTAATAACTTTATTATAGTAGCGCTCAGGTCCGCTCGGCAGATTAGGGGTTAATAAGTGTAGGCAGGTGGAGGCGACGTTGTGGGGGGCAGATTAGGGGTTAATAAATATAATATAGGGGTCGGCGGTGTTAGGGAACCAGATTAGGGGTACATAGGGATAATGTAAGTAGAGGCGGTTTACGGAGCGGCAGATTAGGGGTTAAAAATAATATGCAGGGGTCAGCGATAGCGGGGGCGGCAGATTAGGGGTTAATAAGTGTAAGGTTAGGGGTGTTTAGACTCGGGGTACATGTTAGAGTGTTAAGTGCAGACGTAGGAAGGGTTACCGCATAGCAAACAATGGGGCTGCGTTAGGAGCTGAACGCGGCTTTTTTGCAGGTGTTAGGTTTTTTTTCAGCTCAAACAGCCCCATTGTTTCCTATGGGAGAATCGTGCACGAGCACGTTTTTGAGGCTGGCCGCGTCCGTAAGCAACTCTGGTATCGAGAGTTGAAGCTGCGTTAAAAATGCTCTACGCTCCTTTTTTGGAGCCTAACGCAGCCTTTATGTGGACTCTCGATACCAGAGTTATTTTTATGGTGCGGCCAGAAAAAAGCCGGCGTTAGTTTTTCGGGTCGTTACCGACAAAACTCCAAATCTAGGCCATAGTGTAATAAAACACACCTTACATGAATGTGTATGACAATGACATGGTAAATAACAGAGGACAAGGTTTATGGTGAACTATAATAATATTTATTTATTTTTTTGGCTTCTTGGATGAGGTGAGGTGAGCTGAGGTGCCTGTAGTGGATTTCCTTGTTCTCCTGGTTTGAGAAGATTCTGATGTTTCTGGAGGCAGTGTCCTGCTGGTGTGTAAAGTGCTCAACCAACACACCCAAGAGTTGATTTTGTTCTCTCCATCTATTGTCCATCTACATCTGCATATCAGACAGGATTTGCATCATCTGTGACTGGTTCTGAACACTTGCACTTAACGATGCTGCCATGTCCCTCTGCATCTCTATGCTAGGTTGTTGTATCCAATCTTGCCTCCTGAAGAACCTCTCATGGCCTCTTTGTATGCTTTCAGTGCTTGTTATGAGCCTCCTCTGGAGTGCAATGTATTCCTCACCCAGGGGAGAATACAATGCATCCACAGGCTCTTAAGCAACAGGGCTTCTAGTTGCTTGTTGGGCATGTTCACCTGCATCTACTGGGGCTTGTGGGGCATGTTCACCTGCAGCTACTGGTGCTTGTGGAGCATGTTCACCTGCAGCTACTGGTGCTTGTGGGGCATGTTCACCTGCAGCTACTGGTGCTCGTGGGGCATGTTCACCTGCAGCTACTGTTGCTTGTGGAGCATGTTCACCTGCAGCTACTGGTGCTTGTGGGGAATGTTCACCTGCAGCTACTGGTGCTTGTGGGGCATGTTCACCTGCAGCTACTGGTGCTTGTGGGGAATGTTCACCTGCATCTACTGGTGCTCGTGGGGCATGTTCACCTGCAGCTACTGGTGCTTGTGGAGCATGTTCACCTGCAGCTACTGGTGCTTGTGGGGCATGTTCACCTGCAGCTACTGGTGCATGTTCACCTGAAGCTACTGGTGCTTGTGGGGCAGGTTCAGCTGCAGCTACTGGTGCTTGTGAGGTATGTTCACCTGCAGCTACTGGTGCTTGTGGGGCAGGTTCAGCTGCAGCTACTGGTGCTTGTGAGGCATGTTCACCTGCATCTACTAGTGCTTGTGGGGCATGTTCACATGCAGCTACTGGTGCTTGTGAGGCATGTTCACCTGCAGCTACTGGTGTTTGTGGGGCATGTTCACCTGCAGCTACTGGTGCTCGTGGGGCAGGTTCAGCTGCAGCTACTGGTGCTTGTGAGGCATGTTCACCTGCAGCTACTAGTGCTTGTGGGGCATGTTCACCTGCAGCTACTGGTGCTTGTGGGGCATGTTCACCTGCATCTACTAGTGCTTGTGGGGCATGTTCACCTGCAGCTACTGGTGCTTGTGGGGCATGTTCACCTGCAGCTACTGGTGCTTGTGGGGCATGTTCACCTGCAGCTACTGGTGCTTGTGGGCATGTTTACCTGCAGCTACTGGTGCTTGTGGGGCATGTTCACTAGCAGCTACTGGTGCTTGTGGGGCATGTTCACCTGCAGCTACTGGTGCTTGTGGGGCATGTTCACCTACAGCTACTGGTGCTTGTGGGGCATGTTCACCAGCAGCTACTGGTGCTTGTGGGGCATGTTCACCTGCAGCTACTGGTGCTTGTGGGGCATGTTCACATGCAGCTACTGGTGCTTGTGGGGCTTGTTCACCTGCAGCTACTGGTGCTTGTGGGGCATGTTCACCTGCAGCTTCTGGTGCTTGTGGGGCAGGTTCAGCTGCAGCTACTGGTGCTTGTGAGGCATGTTCACCTGCAGCTACTGGTGCTCGTCGGGCAGGTTCAGCTTCATCTGATGGTGCTTGATGTGCAGCTGTATTTTTTGGATATATTTCCATCTGCAGATGGTGGAGCTCGTCCAATGGATGAGGATGGGGGAGGTCATCCCATGGATGAGGATGGGGGAGGTCGTCCCATGGATGAGGATGGGGGGAGCTCTCATGGTTGATTGATAATCCCACTGATAACCAGTGTGTGACCACTCAGCCTCTCCAATTGGCACTTCTTGTGACATAGTCTGTGGATAAAATCCATGACTGACATGATACTGTGTTGTGGGGGGGGGGGGTAATACATGGACCCTTTGTGGCTGTCTTGGCTCCCCCCTCAAAGCCAAAGGAAGGATATTCCTCTGGCCAGGAATCTTGCCAGGGGTCATATGTCAATGGCGGTGGCATCACTCTCAGGTCCTCAACTGAAGCCATTCAACCATGCTCATGCCTGGGAGCATACTGCTCTTGCAGTTGCCTGAAGACTGGTGGTGGTGGTGGCATGGATGTTTGCATCCTTGTGAAGGGAGGTTCTGTGGAGGAGTCAAAGGATGAGAGGGATTAGTACAGTCAGATATATGTCCATGTCGGCATACAATTAGATGTGGCTTGTGGCCTGTATTACTCTGGGATTGTTAGTATTGCACTATTCCACCTCATATCATGAATTGTATTGTATTAAGTAGCAGTAATGTCAAGTATAATTGTAGATATTTTTGTTAGTACGCCAAATACCATGCTCCTCACCGTATACATGAATGTGTGATATTAAAGGATGCTATATCTCAAATACATATAATACTGTTGTGTGGGGTGTTACTCACCAGCATGCTGTGCTGTGGCTGCAGCCCCTGAGTCACGAGCCCCTGGAAGTCTACGGACTGCTGTGATACTCAGGGACCTGCATATCATCTCCTGCCAGGTATTATACTCTATATCCAGGGATGGACCACTGCCTGTTCCCTTCTGGTGCATAGCTTCCTGCCCCATCTTTTCTTTGACCCACCTCTTGCAGTCAATCCAATGCTTTTTCAGGCCCTCAACAGTCCTCCTCTGCGGGGCCACACTGTTGATGGCATCCTCTACTGCCAACCATGCCGTTTTTCTCTTTTTGGCAATGCCTTTGCCCTTCTCCTGCCCAAAGAGGGCACTGTAATTGTCCATGATAGCCTGGACAAGAGGAACATTTTCCGCAAATGAAAAGTTGGGACATCTCAGCCTCTCATCCTCCATGGCCACTTAGCTTCCTCCCTGTGATGCCCCTGGTGTGGGTTCCTCCCTATCCTCTCCCTCCTCTCCCCTTCTGTCCCCATGTGCACGCTCTGTCCCTCTCCTGAATGTGCCTGCTCTCTGGGGCTCTCAGGCATCTTCCCTCCCATCATCCCTTCTGGCTCTCCCTCTCCCCACCCCACTTACTCCCTGACGGGGACCCCACTGCTACTCCTGTCCTCTCCAATACTCCTCTCCCCTCCTCCCCTCCTCCCTACCTCTCCATGCTATCACACACTCACACTCCCAAACACCAAACCAAACACTCAGCCTATCACACTTTAAAACTTAAATAAAATATGTGTGATGTATGTAAGTGTGGTGTATTTGTATATGTATGTATGCAATGTGTGCAATATGTAAGAATATGTGTAAGTGTACAAGCTTACTCAACAACAATACAACCTAACTAACTCCTCTGTTTGCGCCTCTCTCTCTGCTCTCACTAATCCTCCAATCCAGTATAGTGTGTTGTAGCTCAACGAACAATCCAAACACACTGAACAAAATGGCGGCTGCGTATGGGTTTATATATGAATTTGAATATCGCAATTACGTGTCGCATTTTTATTTGAATTCCGGGTAGTTTTTACGCGTGTTAACTTAATTTGCATAAAACGAATATTTATTGACACTTTCCGTGGAGACAAGACTGGCGTAAGTTACTTGCGACGACTAAAATGTGTATTTGTGTACATTTCAGAAGATCGCAAGTTTGTCCTACTTACGCCAGTCTAGCATCTAACGGCGCAGTATATGTAAAACCCCGATGCGCAAGGTGAAATTACAGGCAGCATGGGTTTCAACGCTTGCACCGAAGCCTGCGCCTTATATGTAATCTTGCCCTTGATGCAGGAGTCTATGCCAGCTTGAATTAACATAGAATTCAAGTTTGTTAATTGTTACAATTAAAATATTAAGTATTTTAAAATGCAATACTTTTTTTTTGTAAGGGTCAGATTCCAGTAACAAAACAAGAGGTTTTATTATTTGTTGTTACCAGTCAATGGACATTCATACTGCAGTATCAGGCGTGTACAAACATGCATTCGCCTTCAAAATAAATGGAGCAGCTTTTATTTAACCCTGTTGTTAATATTTTCAATATGTTAAATTGCCATCTTTCATATGCTTGATAGAATTGTTTTGATTTGCATTTCCATATAAGTTTATATTCAACAACAAAAACACCTTAAAATGTTGTTAATAGTATGACAAAGAAGAAGAGCTATATTGGCACTGTGAGTCGTGTATATTAAGAAATAAAGATCTATGATCTTGGTGCTGTCTTTTCCTAATTAATGAATAACTAGGCTGAATATATCAGCTCACTAAGTCAAAACTGGACTAAAATACTAGGTTATTAGTACGGTGATTACAGTTATTAAATTCGGATCAATTCGAATTTCCGAATTGCGGTAGTACCGAATCTACCGAATAAATCAGAATTAGTTCGGATTTATTTGGTAAATTCGGTTGGCCATGGATTACACTAGTATTGTACAGTATATTAGGTTATATGACTCTGCTATGGGTTACACCTAATATACAGTACATAATACTAGTCTAATACACAGCACATCCCACCTAACACATACCGAAATTCCGAATTTCCAAATTGAACCGAATCGAATCCAGCCGAATTTATTTGAATCTGAATGAATCCGAAACGAATCCGAAATGAATGCATTCAAATTTTTCCGAATTCGAATCGAACCGAAATTCGAAAACATCCGAATCGTTCCGAACCGAATTTTTCCGCCATGCACAAGTCTAACAGTTATACAAAATAACTGATAAAAGATTTGTAAATACTCTATTATGTACACCTACACCTAAGCTAAACGTCATAAGGATAATGCATATATGTATTAGTCAAATAAAATGGTGTGTAAGACTAAATTAAGTTCTTCAAACTAAGAATTGGTTACTTGGTAACCTTAATTCTAAAATAGACATTGTTTGTATACCTCTATGCTCATGATACAAAAAAAATATCCCAGTAAAATTAAATGTGGTGAAAATGAATAACCATGCCACATGTCCCTATGTAGGTAATGAAATTTCCAAGAATGGACAATAAAATTCTATGACGTCATTGCATGATTTGTGCAACACTCTTACATCTTATGGCTGAGCATGTATGGATATAATTGGCAAATACATTAATATAAAATTATTTTTCTTTCATGTAATTAGCAAGAGTCCATGAGCTAGTGACGTATGGGATATACATTCCTACCAGGAGGGGCAAAGTTTCTTAAACCTCAAAATGCCTATAAATACACCCCTCACCACACCCACAAATCAGTTTTACAAACTTTGCCTCCTATGGAGGTGGTGAAGTAAGTTTGTGCTAGATTCTACGTTGATATGCGCTCCGCAGCAAGTTCGAGCCCGGTTTTCCTCTCAGCGTGCAGTGTATGTCAGAGGGATGTGAGGAGAGTATTGCCTGTTTGAATTCAATGATCTCCTTCTACGGGGTCTATTTCATAGGTTCTCTGTTATCGGTCGTAGAGATTCATCTCTTACCTCCCATTTCAGATCGACGATATACTCTTATATACCATTACCTCTACTGATTCTTGTTTCAGTACTGGTTTGGCTTTCTACTACATGTAGATGAGTGTCCTGGGGTAAGTAAGTCTTATTTTCTGTGACACTCTAAGCTATGGTTGGGCACTTTTGTATATATGTGTATATATGTATTCAAACATTTATTTGCCTTAACTCAGGATGTTCAACGTTCCTTATTACAGACAGTCAGTTTCATATTTGGGATAATGCATTTCAATAAATCAATTTTTTTCTTACCTTAAAATTTGACTTTTTTCCTGTGGGCTGTTAGGCTCGCGGGGGCTGAAAATGCTTCATTTTATTGCGTCATTCTTGGCGCAGACTTTTTTGGCGCAAAAAGTTTTTTCTGTTTCCGGCGTCATACGTGTCACCGTGAGTTGCGTCATTTTTGACGTTTTTTTGCGCCAAAAGTGTCGGCGTTCCAGATGTGGCGTCATTTTGGCGCCAAAAGCATTTAGGCGCCAAATAATGTGGGCGTCTTTTTTGGCGCTAAAAAAATATGGGCGTCACTTTTGTCTCCACATTATTTAAGTCTCATTATTTTTTGCTTCTGGTTGCTAGAAGCTTGTTCACTGGCATTTTTTCCCATTCCTGAAACTGTCATTTAAGGAATTTGATCAATTTTGCTTTATATGTTGTTTTTTCTATTACATATTGCAAGATGTCCCAGATTGACACTGAGTTAGAAGATACTTCTGGAAAAACGCTGCCTGGTGCTGGATCTACCAAAGTTAAGTGTATCTGTTGTAAACTTATGGTATCTGTTCCTCCAGCTGTTGTTTGTAATGAATGTCATGACAAACTTGTTAATGCAGATAATATTTCCTTTAGTAATGTTACATTACCTGTTGTGTTCCTGTTAACATAAGAGATTTTGTTTCTAAATCTATTAAGAAGGCTATGTCTGTTATTCCCCCTTCTAGTAAACGCAAAAGGTCTTTTAAAACTTCTCATTTTTCAGATGAATTTTTAAATGAACATCATCATTCTGATTCTGATAGTGGTTCCTCTGGTTCAGAGGATTCTGTCTCAGAGGTTGATGCTGATAAATCTTCATATTTATTCAAAATGGAATTTATTCGTTCTTTACTTAAAGAGGTTTTAATTGCTTTAGAAATAGAGGATTCTGGTCCTCTTGATACTAAATCTAAACGTTTAAATAAGGTTTTTAAATCTCCTGTAGTTATTCCAGAAGTTTTTCCTGTCCCTGATGCTATTTCTGAAGTAATCTCCAGGGAATGGAATAATTTGGGTAATTCATGTACTCCTTCTAAACGTTTTAAGCAATTATATCCTGTGCCATCTGACAGATTAGAATTTTGGGACAAAATCCCTAAGGTTGATGGGGCTGTCTCTACTCTTGCTAAACGTACTACTATTCCTACGGCAGATAGTACTTCCTTTAAGGATCCTTTAGATAGGAAGATTGAATCCTTTCTAAGAAAAGCTTACTTATGTTCAGGTAATCTTCTTAGACCTGCTATATCTTTAGCGGATGTTGCTGCAGCTTCAACTTTTTGGTTAGAAGCTTTAGCGCAACAAGTAACATATCATAACTCTCATAGCATTGTTAATCTTCTTCAACATGCTAATAACTTTATTTGTGATGCCATCTTTGATATCATTAGAGTTGATGTCAGGTATATGTCGCTAGCTATTTTAGCTAGAAGAGCTTTATGGCTTAAAACTTGGAATGCTGATATGTCTTCTAAGTCAACTTTGCTTTCCCTTTCTTTCCAGGGTAATACATTATTTGGTTCTCAGTTGGATTCTATTATCTCAACTGTTACTGGAGGGAAAGGAACTTTTTTACCACAGGATAAAAAATCTAAAGGTAAATTTAGGTCTAATAATCGTTTTCGTTCCTTTCGTCACAATAAGGAACAAAAGCCTGATCCTTCGCCCTCAGGAGCGGTATCAATTTGGAAACCATCTCAAGTCTGGAATAAGCCTTTTAGAAAACCAAAACCAGCTCCCAAGTCCACATGAAGGTGCGGCCCTCATTCCAGCTCAGCTGGTAGGGGGCAGATTATGTTTTTTCAAACAAATTTGGATCAATTCAATTCACAATCTTTGGATTCATTGTTTCAGAAGGGTACAGAATTGGCTTCAAGATAAGGCCTCCTGCAAAGAGATTTTTTCTTTCCCGTGTCCCAGTAAATCCAGCAAAGGCTCCAGCATTTCTGAAATGTGTTTCAGAACTAGAGTTGGCTGGAGTAATTATGCCAGTTCCAGTTCTGGAACAGGGACTGGGGTTTTATTCAAATCTCTTCATTGTACCAAAGAAGGAGAATTCCTTCAGACCAGTTCTGGATCTAAAAATATTGAATCGTTATGTAAGGATACCAACATTCAAAATGGTAACTATAAGGACTATTCTGCCTTTTGTTCAGCAAGGGCATTATATGTCCACAATAGATTTACAGGATGCATATCTGCATATTCCGATTCATCCAGATCACTATCAGTTTCTGAGAGTCTCTTTCCTAGACAAGCATTACCAGTTTGTGGCTCTGCCGTTTGGCCTAGCAACAGCTCCAAGGATTTTTACAAAGGTTCCCGGTGCCCTTCTGTCTGTAATCAGAGAACAGGGTATTGTGGTATTTCCTTATTTGGACGATATCTTGGTACTTGCTCAGTCTTCACATTTAGCAGAATCTCATACAAATCGACTTGTGTTGTTTCTTCAAGATCATGGTTGGAAGATCAATTTACCCAAAAGTTCATTGATTCCTCAAACAAGGGTTACCTTTTAGGTTTCCAGATAGATTCAGTGTCCATGACTCTGTCTCTGACAGACAAGAGACGTCTAAAATTGATCTCAGCTTGTCGAAACCTTCAATCACAATCATTCCCTTCGGTAGCCTTATGCATGGAAATTCTAGGTCTTATGACTGCTGCATCGGATGCGATCCCCTTTGCTCGTTTTCACATGCGACCTCTTCAGCTCTGTATGCTGAACCAGTGGTGCAGGGATTACACAAAGATATCTCAATTAATATCTTTAAAACCAATTGTACGACACTCTCTGACGTGGTGGACAGATCACCATCGTTTAGTTCAGGGGGCTTCTTTTGTTCTTCCGACTTGGACTGTAATTTCAACAGATGCAAGTCTGACAGGTTGGGGAGCTGTTTGGGGGTCTCTGACAGCACAAGGGGTTTGGGAATCTCAGGAGGTGAGATTACCGATCAATATTTTGGAACTCCGTGCAATTTTCAGAGCTCTTTAGTCTTGGCCTCTTCTAAAGAGAGAATCGTTCATTTGTTTTCAGACAGACAATGTCACAACTGTGGCATACATCAATCATCAAGGAGGGACTCACAGTCCTCTGGCCATGAAAGAAGTATCTCGAATTCTGGTATGGGCGGAATCCAGCTCCTGTCTAGTTTCTGCGGTTCATATCCCAGGTATAGACAATTGGGAAGCGGATTATCTCAGTCGCCAAACGTTACATCCGGGCGAATGGTCTCTTCACCCAGAGGTATTTCTTCAGATTGTTCAAATGTGGGGTCTTCCAGAAATAGATCTGATGGCTTCTTATCTAAACAAGAAACTTCCCAGGTATCTGTCCAGATCCAGGGATCCTCAAGCGGAAGCAGTGGATGCGTTGTCACTTCCTTGGAAGTATCATCCTGCCTATATCTTTCCAACTCTAGTTCTTCTTCCAAGAGTAATCTCCAAGATTCTGAAGGAATGCTCGTTTGTTCTGCTGGTGGCTCCAGAATGGCCTCACAGGTTTTGGTATGCGGATCTTGTCCGGGTGGCCTCTTGCCAACCATGGACTCTTCCGTTAAGACCAGACCTTCTGTCACAAGGTCCTTTTTTCCATCAGGATCTCAAATCCTTAAATTTAAAGGTATGGAGATTGAATGCTTGATTCTTAGTCAAAGAGGTTTCTCTGACTCTGTGATTAATACTATGTTACAGGCTCATAAATCCGTATCTAGGGAGATATATTATAGAGTCTGGAAGACTTATATTTCTTGGTGTCTTTCTCATCATTTTTCCTGGCATTCTTTTAGAATTCTGAGAATTTTACAGTTTCTTCAGGATGGTTTGGATAAAGGTTTGTCTGCAAGTTCCTTGAAAGGACAAATCTCTGCTCTTTCTGTTCTTTTTCACAGAAAGATTGCTAATCTTCCTGATATTCATTGTTTTGTACAAGCTTTGGTTCGTATAAAACCTGTCATTAAGTCAATTTCTCCTCCTTGGAGTTTGAATTTGGTTCTGAGGGCTCTTCAAGCTCCTCCGTTTGAACCTATGCATTCATTGGACATTAAATTACTTTCTTGGAAAGTTTTGTTCCTTTTGGCTATCTCTTCTGCCAGAAGAGTTTCTGAATCATCTGCTCTTTCTTGTGAGTCTCCTTTTCTGATTTTTCACCAGGATAAGGCGGTGTTGCGAACTTCTTTTAAATTTTTACCTAAGGTTGTGAATTCCAACAACATTAGTAGAGAAATTGTGGTTCCTTCATTATGTCCTAATCCTAAGAATTCTAAGGAGAAATCATTGCATTCTTTGGATGTAGTTAGAGCTTTGAAATATTATGTTGAAGCTACTAAGAATTTCCGAAAGACTTCTAGTCTATTTGTTATCTTTTCCGGTTCTAGGAAAGGTCAGAAGGCCTCTGCCATTTCTTTGGCATCTTGGTTGAAATCTTTAATTCATCATGCTTATGTCGAGTCGGGTAAAACTCTGCCTCAAAGGATTACAGCTCATTCTACTAGGTCAGTTTCTACTTCCTGGGCGTTTAGGAATGAAGCTTCGGTTGATCAGATTTGCAAAGCAGCAACTTGGTCTTCTTTGCATACTTTTACTAAATTCTACCATTTTGATGTGTTTTGTGTTTTCTTCTTCTGAAGCTGTCTTTGGTAGAAAAGTACTTCAGGCAGCTGTTTCAGTTTGAATCTTCTGCTTATATTTTCAGTTTTTTTCTTTATAAGATTTAAACTTTTTATTTTTGGGTGTGGATTTTTTTCAGCGGAATTGGCTGTCTTTATTTTATCCCTCCCTCTCTAGTGACTCTTGCGTGGAAGATCCACATCTTGGGTAGTCATTATCCCATACGTCACTAGCTCATGGACTCTTGCTAATTACATGAAAGAAAACATAATTTATGTAAGAACTTACCTGATAAATTCATTTCTTTCATATTAGCAAGAGTCCATGAGGCCCACCCTTTTTGTGGTGGTTATGATTTTTTTTGTATAAAGCACAATTATTCCAATTCCTTATTTTTTATGCTTTCACACTTTTTTTCTATCACCCCACTTCTTGGCTATTCGTTAAACTGATTTGTGGGTGTGGTGAGGGGTGTATTTATAGGCATTTTGAGGTTTGGGAAACTTTGCCCCTCCTGGTAGGAATGTATATCCCATACGTCACTAGCTCATGGACTCTTGCTAATATGAAAGAAATGAATTTATCAGGTAAGTTCTTACATAAATTATGTTATTATCCTAGGATTTTCTATTTTTTTTTTTTTAATTATGTTCTCATGCAAATCCAAAGGAAAAAAATAATGTATATACCTGGTTTAGTTGTATCTTAATGGAAAACTAAACATTAATCTGGGAAATGAAAACAGCAGCATAGATCAAGTATTGTATTTCAATTGATCTGTACATAAACAAATATTTAAAATCATCATTTTAATTTGTTTGCACAGTTTACAAGGATTTACACACACAGATCAAATAGAATCTACGTTCTTGGTCTCCTTAGCTGTATGTAAATGATCTCTTGAGTTCTAATCTAGCAAATCATTGTGTAGAATTTTACAGGATAAGGAAAATGTCACCACCATACCTAAAGGGACAGTCAAGTCAAAATGAAACTTTCATGATTCAGATAGAGCACAACATTTTAAACAAAGTTCAATTTTACTTCCATTATCTATTTGTTTGCCCAGTTTCTGAGGGACTAGCTCTTATTATTATTATTATTATTATTACTATCGGTTATTTGTAGAGCGCTTATTGAGCATGTGCAAAATTTACAGAATGTATATGCATTTTGTGATTGGCTGATGGCTGTCACCTGATGCATTAGGAAAAAAAATGTAACTAACTGACATTTGTCAGAAAAAATCTAATTCTCATTTGAAATTCAAACTAAGGGCTTTTGTAGTGTCTTTTTATTATGCAGTTATTGATTATGCAGTTCTACTGTACCTTCAGCCTCTCTAAGGGGAATTAGACTTTAACAATATTCAGACAATATTTATATGTATAGTAAAGCAAAAGCAATTCAAATAAATACTAACTGTTTATTGTAATGTTTTTTTTCATATTTAAATATTTAACTGCTAAGTTTAATGTCTCCTTCTAATGTTGTTCTCCGTCTTATATGCTGCATGCAAGCACAACTGAAAAAAGCATACAATCTAAAAAGTTTACAATTTACTGTACTTAGTTCTCATGGTATTCTTTGTTGAAAAGGATACCTAGGTAGGTAGTGTGCACATGTATTGAGAGCTAATTGACAGGTCTTGCAAGAATGCTTTTGAGCACTAGATAGATGTGTTTTCACAATGTATGATATTGTTAAAAGCATTCTCGCAAGACTACTGCTATAAAGCACTCCAGAATAACAATCCCAAGTTGTTGCATATCCCTTAAATTACATTTTAATTTGTATCTAGTTTTGCATTGTTATTTTGTTGGTGGCGTTCTGATCTTAAAAATATAATTACTCCATACAGGTAATAACCATTATGCAATTGAAAACTAAAGAGTGGATTTTCCTTTTTTCCCTGGGTACGGCAATATATACAGCAGTATAAAGGGTGGTGTTTTTTTATACTCGGTTTGTCTTGCTCTGAAGACTGCGGAGACCACAGTCATTTCTGAAATCAAATTAAGTTTCATTTTGACTGCAGGCTCAAATATATCAGAAATATGTTTCAATTTCCTTAGGGATTTTTTGTTAGAGTTGAAAGTGGAACTGGACACAGTCATGCACATATATAAGTCTCAAAATCTTCCACAAGGAATAATTTCAATGATATGCATGGAGAAGGGGTTAAATTTAATAACAATTTGACATAAACTTAAAGTAAAATGTTGATATCTTTTTATAGAGATATTATAGAGATATTATTTTTTCTTTCACAAAAGTGTATTTATTATTTTTTATTCAAATGATGTCTGAACCATACAACCAGCGCGGGACTGGGAAATCAGACTGGCCCTGGAAATGTTTGAAGACTGGCCCCAGAACCCACCCGGCCCCGTTCTTCACTCCCTACCTTGCCTACAGCCCCCCACACCCTCGTCAGGATCAGTCTTGAAGAAATACATTACACATGCACACGAGGCTCGTCTGTGACCTCCCTGACAAAGGATGCAGCCCTACTGTGACACCGGGCCACCGACCAGCCAGGAAAAGTCCCGGTATCCCTGCAGTCTAATCTGGCACTGCATACTACATGGCTTCACTTATCAAGCTGCGGATACAGTATGGAAGCCCTTGCGGTACAGACTTGCATAATTTGTTGCGCAAATGTAGGGGGCCGGTCTACACAAGAATTT
Organism: Bombina bombina; assembly: GCF_027579735.1. Taxonomy (NCBI): domain Eukaryota; kingdom Metazoa; phylum Chordata; class Amphibia; order Anura; family Bombinatoridae; genus Bombina; species Bombina bombina. The sequence continues at coordinate 175,415,602 of NC_069509.1, read as the reverse complement.
GTTGTGTAATGTTAAATGTGGGTAACAGATGCTGCTGCCCCCGTGTGAGGGAGTCTATTAACTCATCCCTGTAAAAAGTGTTATTTTTTCTACAGGGAAATATACTATCCTGAAATATGCAAAATGCTGTAAAACTTGCCAGCTCACTGCTGAAACCATTCCTGTTAGTAACAGTCAGTCAATCAGCTGAAAAAAGTTAGAGGGCTACATTAAGCCACCAACCAGCAAGCGCTACACAGGTGCTGAACTAAAAATGGGCTGGCTCCTAAGCTTACATTTATGCTTTTCAAATAAAGATACAAAGAGAATGAAGAAAAATGATAAGAGGAGTAAATTAGGAAGTTGCTTGAAATTGCTGCTCTATCTGAATCATGAAAGAAAAAATTGGGTTTAGTATCCCTTTAAAGGGACATGAAACCCACATTTTTTCTTTCATGATTTAGAAAGAGTTTGTAACGCTAAACAACTTTCCAGAGGCGTATTGCTGCATAGGCCAACAAGGCCGGTGCCTAGAGCGTCAGATTTTGGGGGGGGGCACTTTTCCACTGTTTTCCACTTAGTATTTACTGCTTAAAAAACCTAAAATTTTTAACTTTCAACGGGCGGCTCACCTCTGAGCGTCACGTGACCGGCTTTTTGCCGAGGTCACGTGACGTTTTTTCGACCAGCCAGCTTCCACTATCTGCCGCAAATGTCTTGAGGTCAGATGGCAACGCAACAGGGGTTAGGTGAGACAGTGAGAGTCAAGAGGAGACTAACTTATCCAGTGGAGTGGCGGAGCCAGTGAGGACTGGAGGCCTGGAGCAGATAACATACTCAGGTAGGTGACGCTCATGGACTGGTCTGGACATCTTAGTTTCGTGGAGTATAGGAGAGCACCCGTATTGCTAGTTTATTACACTTTCAGCTCCTCCCGGCTCCCCTTGCAGACAATAGAGGCTTGGACAGGGGTTTAATTGGTTCATGGTTCATGCACAGTCGTGCCTCCCTCCCCTGCTTCTGCTTGTTATGTGTCCCCTTCAAGGATTGTGTGGTGTTGCAGCGCAAAGTATCCCCACAAGATTTGGCAGTAAGGGCACATGAACAGAGCATACAACATTTTTTGTTTTTTTAAGGAGTTTCTTTGATCTCTTGTTTACAAGTGATAAGTATAGGCTTTAGTAAAATTATTTAAAGTTGATAGTTTTTTTTTCTATACTAAGAATACAAACATAAAAAGTGACTTAGTACATAATCTAAGAACTCTCAATTAAAAAAAAAAACGAATACAATTTTTTTCTTAGTGCATAAAATAAAACCCCACCTTTAACGTGTTTTGATTTAAAAAAAAAAAATAATTTCAGTCACAGGATACCGGTTTAATTACTTAGGTGGCGCCGTTTCTCTGTGTCACAGGATACATGTTTAATTACTTAAGTGGCACCATTTCTCTGTGTAAGACATGAAAGCATTAATGTTCATTGAACAGCTGTAAAAGAATATGGGCAGCAGCTTACCTTATTTGCTAGCAATATTTACCGGATAATTACTTATTCAACAGCTCACAAAATAAACATATCTTACCACTGGCCTTAATACACTAACATTTTGAGAACTTATCTTTTTACTCACTATAACTGGTTGAGATTGCAAACTCTCTAGTAGGAAAAATCACTCAAATCCTTACTGTATGTTCTGAAGTTGAGTTCACTCAGTATTTTTAGTAAATTTAAAAGCACCCTGCAATTAAATGTGCATGAGCAGATAAGCCAGTGTTTAGACTGCAGCTTCTGTTAAATGTTTTCACCATGACTTACTTGACCAAAAAATGTTATTGCCAAAAAAAGGCTTAAAACCTGAGGGGGGTAGGAGGGGGTGGGGGGGCAGCAGAATTTTGAGTGCCTAGGGCAGCACAAAACCTAAATACGCCACTGCAACTTTCTAATTTACCTCTATTATCTAATTTGATTCATTCTCTTGATATCCTTTGCTAAAAAGCATATCTAGATAGGCTCATTGGCTGCTGATTGGTGGCTGCACATAGATGCCTCATGTGATTGGCTCAATCATGTGCATTGCTATTTCTTTAACAAAGAATATCTAAAGAATGAAGCAAATTAGATAAAAGAAGTAAATTGGAATGTTGGTTGAAATTGTATTCTCTCTGAATCATGAACCAAAATTTTTGGGTATAGTGTCCCTTTAAGTAGACAATCTGCTAGCCTCATTTGCATGCTTTACCCCATGTTTTTAGCTACACCTCAAGCTCTGTATGCTGAATTACTTTGTATAAAAGCTAGTGCAGGTAAGAATTTCTCATTTACTCTTATCTGTTTTAAAAGGTGGATCCTTGTTTGATCTCTGGCCTCATTTTATATTGAGGATAACATTATTTGCCTCTCTAAAGCTTTTAAATCCCTTACTGCATTAACCTTTGTCACGTCCCCTTGGAAGCCCATCCATCTCTATGAATTGATATTTTATGCATTTTCCCCTGAGCCTCTCACCTCTTGACTTCTGGACATAACCTTTTGGGGGTTTTTTTCTAGCACATGCTCTGCTCTAAAATGTACTGTTTTTTGCTCCATCTATTAACCTTTTGCTTACCAGGAAATCTCTTAACGCTTTTGCTATCTTGAGAAGCCTGAAAAACTACAGAGCAAGTGATCAGTAGTTTGCATTGCAAAAATCAAGGGTAACATCTATTTTTAACATAAGCAGATGGAATAACATTTATATATATTATTTTGTATTATTATAAGTAATGTAGATCTTTGAGCAAGAAGCAGCCTTGGTTACTGCAGAGCTACTGGGAACTATGGGTTTAAAGGGACAGTCTACATCAGAATTGTTATTGTTTAAAAACATAGATAATCCCTTTATTACCCATTCCCCAGTTTTGCATAACCAGCACAGTTATATTAATATACTTTTAACCTCTGTGATTACCTTGTATCTAAGCCTGTTCTGACAGCCCCCTTATTTCAGTTCTTTTGACAGACTTTAATTTTAGCCAATCAGTTCTGACTCCTTGGGAATTCCACGTGCATGAGTACAATGTTATCTATATGGCTGCTCTATCTTAAAGGGACACTGTACCCAAAAATTGTATTTTGCAATTCAGAAAGAGCATGCAATTTTAAGCAACTTTCTAATTTACTCCTATTATCAATTTTTATTTGTTCTCTTGCTATCTTTATTTGAAAAAGAAGGCATCTAAGCTTGTTTTGGGTTCAGTACTCTGGACAGCACTTTTTTATTGGTGAATGAATTTATCCACCAATCAGCAAGGACAATCCAGGTTGTTCAACAAAAATGGTCCGGCATCTAAACTTACATTCTTGCATTTCAATAAAGATACCAAGAGAAAGAAGAAAATTTGATAAAAGGAGTAAATTAGAAAGATGCTTAAAATGCCATGCTCAATCTGAATCACGAAAGAAAAAATTTGGGTACAGTGTCCCTTTAATCATTAAAAGTTTAATTTTGTCTAGACTGCCTCTTTAAAGGAAGACTGATGTAATTTTTTTTTTATATTCAATAATTTTTATTGATTTTTTACATGTTCAAATAACAATTACAATACATATAAACAGTCAACAATTGAAACATTATATAAGAGAGCAATATCAAATGGTCGATAATAAGTTACAATTTCCTGTATTCTTTCCATATAAAACAACCGTGAAATTGAGTGTTTGTTGATTAGAGTGTACCTAAGAGAAAACTTATCTTAAACAGAAAAATGGATTGATTTACAAATCAAATTTTATGAACTTTAGGAAAAAAAAACTTTCAACAACAACAATGGAGGCATATTAACACACCGGGTAGCTAAATAATTGGTTAGCATGATCTTCAGCCTTGTGTCAAGTGAGTAATAGTATTCCTATCATCAGAGATTACTTTAACTCACACTTAACAGTACAGTGCATTATTCAACTCAATTTGTGGATGATCAGACCTATATACATGGGAATTTGGCATGCTTTTAAATTTGCATTTACAATTATTAGCGTAATAAGCATTAGTATATCTATCTTTCCTGGACTATTTCCAGGCGTTAAGGACACATCTAGTTGATCGCTCCCTATTTTGCCTCCTCTGCTTCAACCAGATGAAACATAAAGGCATACGGGAATATGTAAAATATTCGAACTAGTTCGGAAGAACTAATTGGTGATGTCCATGGGCATGGGCTTAGTGGAACATATTAAGAACTCTGGTATATGATAAATTATGTAAGCATATCACTTAGGAACAAAACGTCATGAAACAGCAAAGGCATCAAACTGTTACAACATCAACACTAAACATTGTGTATTTAATTAACTTAGTCTTATGCATAATTCAGCATACTAATAACATAGAATATACTTGCCACCTCTTAGTTTAGTTCTTGCAGTCCTGCAACCATCCAAGGGTTATATGTCCTGGATGGAGGTTAAGCTGTATCCCAACTTAACTTAAGATTACTCACTAAACAAAAAGGAACAGTAGGAGCCATAGGAGCCCCCTTTATGGTAAGACTGGATACAAGAAGTCACATTGTGATCATCCTGGTTGATTCAGGTCATTGTCTGCCGGGCTGTCCTGCTTTCTCTTGACTTGGCTCGTGGATTTCAATGGCCAGGGTTTCCTCTGTGGTTTTGAGGCTGTTCGTTCCGCTGAAAGCTTGTGGTGTGACTGTTCTGGGTCTCCATCAGGGTGAGGGATTCCCAGTATATTGCAGAACTTTTCAACATCAGAGAGGTTTCGGCATTCGCATCTGGTTCCATTTTTGGTGGAGATCACTGAGGTGGAAAAGCCCCATCTGTATGGGATCTTTAGTTGTCAAAGGTGAAGAGTCAGGCCAGAAAACTCTCTTCTTTTCTGCAGAGTTCTTGTAGATAAGTCCTGAAAGATCTGGATGCGGTATCCTTGGTATGCTACCGCCTGTTGTTTCCTAGCTAGAGAGTATATGTCCTCTCTGTGTTGGTAATTTTGGAATCTGACGATAATATCCCTAGGTGGGGAATCAGCATCAGGCCTAGGGCGCAAAGCTCTGTGTGCTCTATCTAGAGTGATATTTGACAGTTCCACATTTTCTGCAGTCGCCAGTTCTGAAAAAAGACCCTGCAGAAATTCTTGTATCTCGTTATTTTGTATCGTCTCAGGTATCCCTCTGAAACGCAGATTATTGCGTCTCGTGCGATTTTCGAGATCATCAATCTTATCTTCCTTTGAGGTTAGATCTGCCATCTTTTGCGAGAATACAAACTCATGTTCCTCCAAAGAATCTACTCTACGGCTCAGATCGGAAATGTCCTTTTTCAGGCCTGCGCATTCTTCCTTTATGCAGGTCTTAACTTGGTCTATTAGAGCGGCAATTGCGCTATATGTTATAGGTGGGTCTTCAGTGGCACCATTTGCTTCTGGTGACGAACATCTAGAATTCCCAGAGTCATCTTCTCTTTCTTCTGAGGCATTGTGAAGTATTGTGGATGGTCAAATTTTTTGTTTATTCTTTTCCGCCTGTTTAAAAAAGGCATTGACAACCTCCTGTGACTTTTGAGGCGTCTTTGGTATTTTGTCTGATTTGACTATCCTTCGTTGTGACATTTCTGGATTTAAAAATGTTGTATGTGTTTATTAGAGGATGAGAGGCCCCACTCCCCAGGGGAAGTACTCTCACAGAGTGATCTCGGAAAAAGGGAGATGGATATGACCCGCTAACCCTAAGGACAACGGGAAATGGAGGGGAGCAGGGTCGTTGCCAGCAGTTTAGTAAAGTGAGCAGTAGTATTTAGGTACTGGAACTGTAAAGTTAGACTAACTCTCTTTGCTGATGTTCAGTAAAGGTGCAGGTAACTAGGCCCTTAATGTCCTTTGGTTTTTAATTGCAATAGCTTATATAGGCGCTTAGGAGGCCTAGCGGGATAGTGTCAAATTAAATGCCCCACTTCTAATCCAATACCCATTAGTGTCTCTGTCAATCTGAGGCAAAAACAAGGAATTTGTAGTGATCTGCAGCTTAGTGTGGATATTTCTGAGTAACTTAGCTATCCGGTGTTATGGAAGTAGATCACAGCAAGAAAAAAACTTTCCTTAGTAGGTCCGGTGCATAACTTATCAAAAAGTTGTATAGCCTCGATATTATAAGTGGGGCTGTAGCAAGCTGCTGTGTAGCTGCGTCATATGCCTTTCATCATCTCACAGGCCCTAAGCTTTAATTAAATATAATGTCAATTAACAGTTTTTAACTTCAGTGATCTTTCGCAGCAATTCCTAATGCCACAGTGGATATCTAAGCAGCCTAAACTCCGTGCTTCTCAAATTTATGACAGATAGATATATATTAATAAGCTCTGCAAATGCTTAAGGAAACATAATGTCCACTTGTATGATGGTAGTGACCCTCGTACTAAGCATACTTGAGTGATTCAGTTGTACTTCATCTCCGAGTCTACAAAAATTTCAATTAGCATTGCCGTCTCATTCTTACCGGTGTCCTTGAGTAGTATGTCCGGGATCTTAGTTGCGCTCCGGAGCAGAGCCCCGGCCCTCCAGACCGGTATCAACCAGAAGCGGGTTATGAGGGTGGTTAGCGTTTATTACCGCAAGCGATGATGATGAGCTTGATATCTCTGTCAGTTCATACAATCCTCCTCATCCCCAGATAGAGAGTAGTAAGTCGTCAGCATGCCGTTAGAGTTTCTCCGGTTGTCCTCATCCGACTGCCTCATAAATTTAAGGCCTCCGCTCCTAGAGTCGGTGTCGTTCTCCGTTTTACGGAGCCCTGCCAACATGAACGAGGTATCTGTATGATCCTGACACTCTCATGCCTCTAGTTATGCCATCAGAACTTGAGCAAAGCTGAATAATAGAATTTTTATTATCTTAGCTCCCGGTCTGTCTCAAGAGCCTTAATGTGTAGCGGCCATCTTGGTGGACCGCTCGCTCCGCCTCCCAGACTGATGTAATTTTATTATTAAATATGCATCAAACGATTCACTGCATGGCACAATATCTGCATGCCAAGGAAAGGGTAGATTACAAGGGGAGCACGATCAATACCACATGGGTGCATTATCCATTGTGCAAACTTGTACAAAAATAGTGCACAATCTGGTATGAGAAGTGAATGGTAATAAAAGGATAACCAGAGAATCTTAATGCTGACAATATCTGTTTAGTGAGTCCCACATGTTTGATGGATAGATCAGGAAGCACTATTAGTACTCCTAACACAAGAGTGAGTTAAGTGTTGTGCTTGAGTAGAACACAAAATACCGCTTTTGTATTTGTGTATATATATGTGTGTGTATGTATAAATGTGTGTGTATTTGTGTATATATATGTGTGTGTGTATAAATGTGTGTGAATATATGTGTGTGTATGTATAAATGTGTGTGTATTTGTGTGTATATATGTGTGTATGTATAAATGTGTGTGTATTTGTATGTATATATGTGTGTGTATGTATAAATGTGTGTGTATATATGTGTGTGTATGTATAAATGTGTGTGTATTTGTGTGTATATATGTGTGTATGTATAAATGTGTGTGTATTTGTGTGTATATATGTGTGTATGTATAAATGTGTGTGTATATATGTGTGTGTATGTATAAATGTGTGTGTATTTGTCTGTATATATGTGTGTATGTATAAATGTGTGTGTATTTGTGTGTATATATGTGTGTATGTATAAATGTGTGTGTATTTGTGTGTATATATGTGTGTATGTATAAATGTGTGTGTATATATGTGTGTGTATGTATAAATGTGTGTGTATTTGTGTGTATATATGTGTGTATGTATAAATGTGTGTGTATATATGTGTGTGTATGTATAAATGTGTGTGTATATATGTGTGTGTGTATAAATGTGTGTGTATATATGTGTGTGTATGTATAAATGTGTGTGTATTTGTGTGTATATATGTGTGTGTGTATAAATGTGTGTGTATATATGTGTGTGTATGTATAAATGTGTGTGTATTTGTGTGTATATATGTGTGTGTATGTATAAATGTGTGTGTATTTGTGTGTATATATGTGTGTATGTATAAATGTGTGTGTATGTATAAATGTGTGTGTATTTGTGTGTATATATGTGTGTGTGTATAAATGTGTGTGCATATATGTGTGTGTATGTATAAATGTGTGTGTATTTGTGTGTATATATGTGTGTGTGTATAAATGTGTGTGTATATATGTGTGTGTATGTATAAATGTGTGTGTATTTGTGTGTATATATGTGTGTGTGTATAAATGTGTGTATATATGTGTGTGTATGTATAAATGTGTGTGTATTTGTGTGTATATATGTGTGTATGTATAAATGTGTGTGTATTTGTGTGTATATATGTGTGTATGTATAAATGTGTGTGTATTTGTGTGTATATATGTGTGTGTATGTATAAATGTGTGTGTATTTGTGTGTATATATGTGTGTGTATGTATAAATGTGTGTGTATTTGTGTGTATATATGTGTGTATGTATAAATGTGTGTGTATTTGTGTGTATATATGTGTGTATGTATAAATGTGTGTGTATTTGTGTGTATATATGTGTGTGTATGTATAAATGTGTGTGTATTTGTGTGTATATATGTGTGTGTATGTATAAATATGTGTGTATTTGTGTGTATATATGTGTGTATGTATAAATGTGTGTGTATATATGTGTGTGTATGTATAAATGTGTGTGTATATATGTGTGTGTGTGTATAAATGTGTGTGTATATATGTGTGTGTATGTATAAATGTGTGTGTATTTGTGTGTATATATGTGTGTGTGTATAAATGTGTGTGTATATATGTGTGTGTATGTATAAATGTGTGTGTATTTGTGTGTATATATGTGTGTGTATGTATAAATGTGTGTGTATTTGTGTGTATATATGTGTGTATGTATAAATGTGTGTGTATATATGTGTGTGTATGTATAAATGTGTGTGTATTTGTGTGTATATATGTGTGTGTGTATAAATGTGTGTGCATATATGTGTGTGTATGTATAAATGTGTGTGTATTTGTGTGTATATATGTGTGTGTGTATAAATGTGTGTGTATATATGTGTGTGTATGTATAAATGTGTGTGTATTTGTGTGTATATATGTGTGTGTGTATAAATGTGTGTATATATGTGTGTGTATGTATAAATGTGTGTGTATTTGTGTGTATATATGTGTGTATGTATAAATGTGTGTGTATTTGTGTGTATATATGTGTGTATGTATAAATGTGTGTGTATTTGTGTGTATATATGTGTGTGTATGTATAAATGTGTGTGTATTTGTGTGTATATATGTGTGTGTATGTATAAATGTGTGTGTATTTGTGTGTATATATGTGTGTATGTATAAATGTGTGTGTATTTGTGTGTATATATGTGTGTATGTATAAATGTGTGTGTATTTGTGTGTATATATGTGTGTGTATGTATAAATGTGTGTGTATTTGTGTGTATATATGTGTGTGTATGTATAAATGTGTGTGTATTTGTGTGTATATATGTGTGTGTATGTATAAATGTGTGCGTATTTGTGTGTATTTGTGTGTATATATGTGTGTGTGTATAAATGTGTGTGTATTTGTGTGTATATATGTGTGTGTATGTATAAATGTGTGTGTATTTGTGTGTATATATGTGTGTGTATGTATAAATGTGTGTGTGTGTGTATTTGTGTGTATATATGTGTGTGTGTATAAATGTGTGTGTATTTGTGTGTATATATGTGTGTGTATGTATAAATGTGTGTGTATTTGTGTGTATATATGTGTGTGTATGTATAAATGTGTGTGTATTTGTGTGTATATATGTGTGTGTATGTATAAATGTGTGTGTATTTGTGTGTATATATGTGTGTGTATGTATAAATGTGTGTGTATTTGTGTGTATATATGTGTGTGTATGTATAAATGTGTGTGTATTTGTGTGTATTTGTGTGTATATATGTGTGTATGTATAAATGCATGTGTATTTGTGTGTATATATGTGTGTGTATGTATAAATGTGTGTGTATTTGTGTGTATATGTATAAATGTGTGTGTATAAATGTGTGTGTATATATGTGCGTGTATGTATAAATGTGTGTGTATTTGTGTGTATATATGTGTGTGTATGTATAAATGTGTGTGTATAAATGTGTGTGTATATATGTGTGTGTATGTATAAATGTGTGTGTATAAATGTGTGTGTATATATGTGCGTGTATATATGTGTGTGTATGTATAAATGTGTGTGTATATATGTGTGTGTATGTAGAAATGTGTGTGTATATATGTGTGTGTATATATGTGTGTGTATGTATAAATGTGTGTGTATATATGTGTGTGTATGTATAAATGTGTGTGTATAAATGTGTGTGTATATATGTGTGTGTATGTATAAATGTGTGTGTATAAATGTGTGTGTATATATGTGTGTGTATGTATAAATGTGTGTGTATAAATGTGTGTGTATATATGTGTGTGTATGTATAAATGTGTGTGTATTTGTGTGTATATATGTGTGTGTATGTATAAATGTGTGTGTATAAATGTGTGTGTATATATGTGTGTGTATGTATAAATGTGTGTGTATTTGTGTGTATATATGTGTGTGTATGTATAAATGTGTGTGTATTTGTGTGTATATATGTGTGTATGTATAAATGCATGTGTATTTGTGTGTATATATGTGTGTATGTATAAATGTGTGTGTATTTGTGTGTATATATGTGTGTGTATGTATAAATGTGTGTGTATTTGTGTGTATATATGTGTGTATGTATAAATGCATGTGTATTTGTGTATATATATGTGTGTATGTATAAATGCATGTGTATTTGTGTGTATTTGTGTGTATATATGTGTGTATGTATAAATGTGTGTGTATTTGTGTGTATATATGTGTGTATGTATAAATGTGTGTGTATTTGTGTGTATATATGTGTGTGTATGTATAAATGTGTGTGTATTTGTGTGTATATATGTGTGTATGTATAAATGTGTGTGTATGTATAAATGTGTGTGTATTTGTGTGTATATATGTGTGTATGTATAAATGTGTGTGTATTTGTGTGTATATATGTGTGTATGTATAAATGTGTGTATATATGTGTGTATGTATAAATGTGTGTGTATTTGTGTGCATGTATAAATGTGTGTGTATTTGTGTGTATATATGTGTGTATGTATAAATGTGTGTATATATGTGTGTATGTATAAATGTGTGTGTATTTGTGTGTATATATGTGTGTGTATGTATAAATGTGTGTGTATTTGTGAATATATATGTGTGTGTATGTATAAATGTGTGTGTATTTGTGTGTATATGTGTGTATGTATAAATGTGTGTGTATTTGTGTGTATATATATATGTGTGTGTATGTATAAATGTGTGTGTATTTGTGTGTATATATGTGTGTGTATGTATAAATGTGTGTGTATTTGTGTATATATATATATGTGTGTGTGTATAAATGTGTGTGTATTTGTGTGTATATATGTGTGTATGTATAAATGTGTGTGTATATATATATATGTGTGTGTGTGTATAAATGTGTGTGTATTTGTGTGTATATATGTGTGTATGTATAAATGTGTGTGTATTTGTGTGTATATATATGTGTGTGTATGTATAAATGTGTGTGTATTTGTGTGTATATATGTGTGTATGTATAAATGTGTGTGTATATATATATGTGTGTGTGTGTATAAATGTGTGTGTATTTGTGTGTATATATGTGTGTATGTATAAATGTGTGTGTATTTGTGTGTATATATATGTGTGTGTATGTATAAATGTGTGTGTATTTGTGTGTATATTTGTGTGTATGTATAAATGTGTGTGTATATATGTGTGTGTATGTATAAATGTGTGTGTATATATGTGTGTGTATGTATAAATGTGTGTGTATTTGTGTGTATATATGTGTGTATGTATAAATGTGTGTGTATTTGTGTGTATATATATGTGTGTGTATGTATAAATGTGTGTGTATTTGTGTGTATATATGTGTGTATGTATAAATGTGTGTGTATATATGTGTGTGTATGTATAAATGTGTGTGTATTTGTGTGTATATATGTGTGTGTGTATAAATGTGTGTGTATATATGTGTGTGTATGTATAAATGCATGTATATGTGTATGTATAAATGTGTGTATTTTTGTGTATATATGTGTGTATGTATAAATGCGTGTGTGTGTATATATGTGTGTATGTATAAATGCATGTGTATTTGTGTGTATTTGTGTGTATATATGTGTGTATGTATAAATGTGTGTGTATTTGTGTGTTGTGTGTATGTATAAATGTGTGTGTATTTGTGTGTATATATGTGTGTGTATGTATAAATGTGTGTGTATTTGTGTATATTTGTGTGTATATATGTGTGTGTATGTATAAATGCGTGTGTATGTGTGTGCATATGTGTGTATGTATAAATGTGTGTGTATTTGGGTGTATTTGTGTGTATATGTATAAATGCATGTGTATTTGTGTGTATGTATAAATGTGTGTGTATTTGTGTGTATATGTGTGCGTATGTATAAATGCATGTATTTGTGTGTATATGTGTGTATGTATAAATGCGTGTGTATTTGTGTATATGTGTGTGTATGTATAAATGCGTGTGTATGTGTGTGCATATGTGTGTATGTATAAATGTGTGTGTATTTGGGTGTATTTGTGTGTATATGTATAAATGCATGTGTATTTGTGTGTATGTATAAATGTGTGTGTATTTGTGTGTATATGTGTGTGTATGTATAAATGCGTATGTATTTGTGTATATATGTGTGTATGTATAAATGCGTGTGTATTTGTGTATATGTGTGTGTATGTATAAATGCGTGTGTATTTGTGTGTATTTGTGTGTATATATGTGTGTATGTATAAATGTGTGTGTATTTGCGTGTATATATGTGCGTGTATGTATAAATGCGTGTGTATTTGTGTGCATTTGTGTGTATATATGTGTGTATGTATAAATGTGTGTGTATTTGTGTGTATTTGTGTGTATATATGTGTGTGTGTATGTATAAATGCGTGTGTATTTGTGTGTATATATGTGTGTATGTATAAATGTGTATATATGTGTGTATGTATAAATGCATGTGTATTTGTGTATATATGTGTGTATGTTTAATTGCGTGTGTGTGTATGTATAAATGCGTGTGTATTTGTGTGTATATATGTGTGTATGTATAAATGTGTGTGTATTTGTGTATATTTGTGTGTATATATGTGTGTGTATGTATAAATGCGTGTGTTTTTGTGTGCATTTGTGTGTATATATGTGTGTATGTATAAATGTGTGTGTATTTGTGTGTATTTGTGTGTATATATGTGTGTGTATGTATAAATGCGTGTGTATTTGTGTGTATATACTGTATATGTGTGTGCATGTATAAATAGGTGTGTATTTGTGTGTATATATATGATTGTGTGTATGTATAAATGCAAACACTCTGCTAATCTGCATCTCCAGACCATATGAAAAGAGAAAAAATATGGCAATTTTTGAAAAAAATTTAAAAACACAGCTTTATTGGGTACAAAAAATATTAAAATCAGTTGCATGTAAAAACATAAAAAAAAAAAAGTAAGAAATCAGCTACAGTCCTGACCAGCAGCAGCTGTGTGTGTATGTATAAATGTGTGTGTATTTGTGTGTATTTGTGTGTATATATGTGTATGTATAAATGTGTGTGTATTTGTGTGTATATATGTGAATGTATAAATGTGTGTGTATTTGTGTGTATATATGCGTATGTATAAATTTGTGTGAATTTGTGTATATATGTGTGTGTATGTAAAAATGCATGTGTATTTGTGTGTATATATGTGTGTGTATTTGTGTATATACAGGGAGTGCAGAATTATTAGGTAAGTTGTATTTTTGAGGATTAATTTTATTATTGAACAACAACCATGTTCTCAATGAACCCAAAAAACTCATTAATATCAAAGCTGAATATTTTTGGAAGTAGTTTTTAGTTTGTTTTTAGTTTTAGCTATTTTAGGGGGATATCTGTGTGTGCAGGTGACTATTACTGTGCATAATTATTAGGCAACTTAACAAAAAACAAATATATACCCATTTCAATTATTTATTTTTACCAGTGAAACCAATATAACATCTCAACATTCACAAATATACATTTCTGACATTCAAAAACAAAACAAAAACAAATCAGTGACCAATATATCCACCTTTCTTTGCAAGGACACTCAAAAGCCTGCCATCCATGGATTCTGTCAGTGTTTTGATCTGTTCACCATCAACATTGCGTGCAGCAGCAACCACAGCCTCCCAGACACTGTTCAGAGAGGTGTACTGTTTTCTCTCCTTGTAAATCTCACATTTGATGATGGATCACAGGTTCTCAATGGGGTTCAGATCAGGTGAACAAGGAGGCCATGTCATTAGATTTTCTTCTTTTATACCCTTTCTTGCCAGCCACGCTGTGGAGTACTTGGACGTGTGTGATGGAGCATTGTCCTGCATGAAAATCATGTTTTTCTTGAAGGATGCAGACTTCTTCATGTACCACTGCTTGACGAAGGTGTCTTCCAGAAACTGGCAGTAGGACTGGGAGTTGAGCTTGACTCCATCCTCAACCCGAAAATGCCACACAAGCTCATCTTTGATGATACCAGCCCAAACCAGTACTCCACCTCCACCTTGCTGGCGTCTGAGTCGGACTGGAGCTCTCTGCCCTTTACCAATCCAGCCACAGGCCCATCCATCTGGCCCATCAAGACTCACTCTCATTTCATCAGTCCATAAAACCTTAGAAAAATCAGTCTTGAGATATTTCTTGGCCCAGTCTTGACGTTTCAGCTTGTGTGTCTTGTTCAGTGTTGGTCGTCTTTCAGCCTTTCTTACCTTGGCCATGTCTCTGAGTATTGCACACCTTGTGCTTTTGGGCACTCCAGTGATGTTGCAGCTCTGAAATATGGCCAAACTGGTGGCAAGTGGCATCTTGGCAGCTGCACGCTTGACTTTTCTCAGTTCATGGGCAGTTATTTTGCGCCTTGGTTTTTCCACACGCTTCTTGCGACCCTGTTGACTATTTTGAATGAAACGCTTGATTATTCGATGATCACGCTTCAGAAGCTTTGCAATTTTAAGAGTGCTGCATCCCTCTGCAAGATATCTCACTATTTTTGACTTTTCTGAGCCTGTCAAGTCCTTCTTTTGACCCATTTTGCCAAAGGAAAGGAAGTTGTCTAATAATTATGCACACCTGATATAGGGTGTTGATGTCATTAGACCACACCCCTTCTCATTACAGACATGCACATCACCTAATATGCTTAATTGGTAGTAGGCTTTCGAGCCTATACAGCTTGGAGTAAGACAACATGCATAAAGAGGATGATGTGGTCAAAATACTCATTTGCCTAATAATTCTGCACTCCCTGTATGTGTGCATGTATAAATGCGTGTGTATTTGTGTGTATATACTGTATATGTGTGTGCATGTATAAATAGGTGTGTATTTGTGTGTATATATATGATTGTGTGTATGTATAAATGCAAACACTCTGCTAATCTGCATCTCCAGACCATATGAAAAGAGAAAAAATATGGCAATTTTTGAAAAAAATTTAAAAACACAGCTTTATTGGGTACAAAAAATATTAAAATCAGTTGCATGTAAAAACATAAAAAAAAAAAAGTAAGAAATCAGCTACAGTCCTGACCAGCAGCAGCTGTGTGTGTATGTATAAATGTGTGTGTATTTGTGTGTATTTGTGTGTATATATGTGTATGTATAAATGTGTGTGTATTTGTGTGTATATATGTGAATGTATAAATGTGTGTGTATTTGTGTGTATATATGCGTATGTATAAATTTGTGTGAATTTGTGTATATATGTGTGTGTATGTAAAAATGCATGTGTATTTGTGTGTATATATGTGTGTGTATTTGTGTATATACAGGGAGTGCAGAATTATTAGGCAAGTTGTATTTTTGAGGATTAATTTTATTATTGAACAACAACCATGTTCTCAATGAACCCAAAAAACTCATTAATATCAAAGCTGAATATTTTTGGAAGTAGTTTTTAGTTTGTTTTTAGTTTTAGCTATTTTAGGGGGATATCTGTGTGTGCAGGTGACTATTACTGTGCATAATTATTAGGCAACTTAACAAAAAACAAATATATACCCATTTCAATTATTTATTTTTACCAGTGAAACCAATATAACATCTCAACATTCACAAATATACATTTCTGACATTCAAAAACAAAACAAAAACAAATCAGTGACCAATATATCCACCTTTCTTTGCAAGGACACTCAAAAGCCTGCCATCCATGGATTCTGTCAGTGTTTTGATCTGTTCACCATCAACATTGCGTGCAGCAGCAACCACAGCCTCCCAGACACTGTTCAGAGAGGTGTACTGTTTTCTCTCCTTGTAAATCTCACATTTGATGATGGATCACAGGTTCTCAATGGGGTTCAGATCAGGTGAACAAGGAGGCCATGTCATTAGATTTTCTTCTTTTATACCCTTTCTTGCCAGCCACGCTGTGGAGTACTTGGACGTGTGTGATGGAGCATTGTCCTGCATGAAAATCATGTTTTTCTTGAAGGATGCAGACTTCTTCATGTACCACTGCTTGACGAAGGTGTCTTCCAGAAACTGGCAGTAGGACTGGGAGTTGAGCTTGACTCCATCCTCAACCCGAAAATGCCGCACAAGCTCATCTTTGATGATACCAGCCCAAACCAGTACTCCACCTCCACCTTGCTGGCGTCTGAGTCGGACTGGAGCTCTCTGCCCTTTACCAATCCAGCCACAGGCCCATCCATCTGGCCCATCAAGACTCACTCTCATTTCATCAGTCCATAAAACCTTAGAAAAATCAGTCTTGAGATATTTCTTGGCCCAGTCTTGACGTTTCAGCTTGTGTGTCTTGTTCAGTGTTGGTCGTCTTTCAGCCTTTCTTACCTTGGCCATGTCTCTGAGTATTGCACACCTTGTGCTTTTGGGCACTCCAGTGATGTTGCAGCTCTGAAATATGGCCAAACTGGTGGCAAGTGGCATCTTGGCAGCTGCACGCTTGACTTTTCTCAGTTCATGGGCAGTTATTTTGCGCCTTGGTTTTTCCACACGCTTCTTGCGACCCTGTTGACTATTTTGAATGAAACGCTTGATTATTCGATGATCACGCTTCAGAAGCTTTGCAATTTTAAGAGTGCTGCATCCCTCTGCAAGATATCTCACTATTTTTGACTTTTCTGAGCCTGTCAAGTCCTTCTTTTGACCCATTTTGCCAAAGGAAAGGAAGTTGTCTAATAATTATGCACACCTGATATAGGGTGTTGATGTCATTAGACCACACCCCTTCTCATTACAGACATGCACATCACCTAATATGCTTAATTGGTAGTAGGCTTTCGAGCCTATACAGCTTGGAGTAAGACAACATGCATAAAGAGGATGATGTGGTCAAAATACTCATTTGCCTAATAATTCTGCACTCCCTGTATGTGTGCATGTATAAATGCGTGTGTATTTGTGTATAACATGAATAGTGTATAACATTAATGGTGCTGTCCAGTGTCACTATTTGTGTGCTGTCCAGAGGCGTAATACATGTTCCCCTCTGCACACCCTGCAGTATGTGTAACTCATAAGCATCCAGAAAAACATGGCTGAGCTGGCAACCCTAACTGCACCAGTTGATCGGAGATTTAGTGCAATATCTGACGTGAGTTTTTTTTATATTGCGCTGCCATAGAAGTCTATTACATGAGGGGGTTAACGCACCCACACCATCTATTATCCAGATGTGAGCACCCCTACCTTTCCCTGTATTGTAAAGCACTGTATAGCATTATCTTGCAGCCAAGGACTCTGACAGCAGAGTTTTATCAGCTTATAACTACATAGATGACTTTTCAGCATGAAAAGACAAATAAAGCAGTTTGATAACTCGAACAAACTATACCTGACTCTAGAGGTTATGCTATATTTATATTTAAAATATTCACAACATGCTGTGAAATCGCTGGCACTTCCTCATGTGCATTTCACATGTGTTAGTTTGCTTCTCTAAAATCAAAGATGGAAATAAAATTAAACATCCTCGGGCTAAGAAAGTTTTCACTTATTTTCTCAACTTATGTATGCAATCAAACACATTCAGTAGCGGTAAGGATATTTCTGTGCCAGCATGTGGTAATATTTCTGCTTAAAAGTCTGTCCACACGCTTAAAACTGATCTGCATTGATAAAAAGGTTCTTTAATGTTTTGTTAGTGATGTATTGCAGAGGAGATGCTGGGGCCCGATCCCTAGCGGATATGCCTGGGTCTGATCCCTGGAGAAGATGCTGGGGTCCGATCCCTGGAGGAGATGCTGGGGTCCGATCCCTGGAGGAGATGCTGGGGTGCGATCCCTGGAGGAGATGCTGGGGTCCGATCCCTGGAGGAGATGCTGGGGTCCGATCCTCAGAGGAGGTGGTTTTGCCCCAGTATTTTGATAGTAATAAGAATAGCTATAAAATGCGCAATATAATAATAAGAATAAAAAAACTTACCGTTTACTTTACAAATCTACCTATTTCTATTGGTATTATTTGTAAAGGCTTAGCTCCTTTCCATGAGATCATACTTAGGGCTCAAGTACAAAGCAGCGAGAGCTGCTCCGGAACCCTTTGCGGGGCAGGTTTGCACAAGTGAGCTTGCTTCCCGCAATGTAAGAAGCAGTCATAAGACTGCTACTTCTTACACTCTTCCTTCGGTCTCAGTGATTGAAAGTCCTCTTGAGCGATTAATCATTGTTATTAATCATTGTTTCAAACAAAAGAAAAAAAAGAAGGGGCACCTTAAATTCCAACACAGCACTGATAAAATACAAGTACTGTACATCATTTTATAAATATTGTTGACCAATATTAAAGGACAAGTAAATACAGTAGATTTGCATAATCAACGAATGCACAATAAATAGACAATGCAATAGCGCTTCAAATAAGTAGTAGATTTTTTTCTGACAAATTTCAGTTAAGTCTATTTCCACTCTCGCTGTATCATGTGACAGCCATCAGCCAATCACAAATGCATATATATTCTGTTAATTCTTGCACATGCTCAGTAGGAGCTATTGACGCAAAAAGTGTAAATATAAGAAGACTGTACACATTTTGTTAATGGAAGTAAATTGGAAAGTTGTTTAAAATTGCTGCTCTATCTGAATCATGAAAGTTTAGATTTAACTTGAGTGTCCCTTTAATTTAGTACAAATTAATTGTAGTTCATTGATATTAAATGTGTAGTGTGTTTAAACACACATTAGAAGTATCCCTCAGAACCGGCAGAGCATTGCTGGTCCTGAATGGAAACCGTTGCTGATCCAATTTCATATCCCTTTAACATTTAAATACCATAAATAATAGATTTTAAAATACATTTTTGCTTTTGCATGTCCCTTTAATGATGCATAAAAAATATTTAAATACTGGTCCTCCAAGGAATAGCAAAATACACAGATAGCACATAATATACATTTGCAGGAGCAAAGTTTTCAGTTCGGACAAATCTTTTGCTCTGAATATACAAAGTAAATTAGTATTTTGAATATTCGGTGCCCGTGTTGTTCGGTAATGATCTTATTTTGAATTAAACCAATATCTTCTCCTTTAGTGCAGGTCACGGGTGTTGCCGCGCTAAGCTTCCTGTAAGAACGGCCAAGGCTCTTTGATGAAAAGAAGCGGATTAGCACAGCTCTCCAGCAAACTTAGGTAATAATTTTTAACTATTTAAAGGAAACGAATGAATACTGATGAGTTCGGTATTATTCGCTCATTTTCTTTAAATTTCTTGCTGCATTAGTTCGGATATTCGTCTCATTAAAACAAGACAAATATCTGTGCTTCTTTAACTAATGTTCATTCATACCAAAACAAATGCACATAACCAGCACATAATATAGTTTTTGCTTATTTTTAAATAACATTGTACTGATAATCAGACTCCTAACCAAGCCCCAAAGTTTTAAATGTAAACTGATGTCTACAGACTTCAGGCTGCTTCTGTTTGTATAATGGTTCTTTTCATATGCAGGGGGGGGGGGGTTCTGCTCTCAGCCTCTTTCAGTGGCTGTCCCAGCCTAACCTCATCAACAGTGCTAAATTGGGAGCTTCTAAGTAAGTTTTTATACTGGATTTTTATATCAGTATCTGTGCATATTCTTCTTTTTAGTAGGGTATATTACATGCAGCTGTATGACAATTGGTGTATATACTGCATCTTTAAGGCCACTGACATTAGATCATAAAATCAATCTAGCCAAATCCAATTGTAATCTGAGAATGTAGATAAATATGCCTTAATAGAAAAACCTAAAACGTTGCTTGCTTCACTAGGACTAATATATTTTATTGTACCAGAATCTTATCAGATGGAAAACAATTCACACTTCCCATGTATGTGTGTCACATCATATACTGTCACATTAATGCTTCTGAATCTTTTCGTATGAACATTTCCTACATCAGCTGAAGGCTGTGACATTATGCCAAATTTACATTTTTTGGGAAAAACCCCCCAGTATAATCTCAATTTGGTTTCCCTGTGGTGAAGACAAGTCTTTATTTAAAGAATATAACTAAATCTGATTGTTATTTCTGTATCTCCAAACGTTATTTTTTAATTTAACTAACGATGAACTAAAATTCTAAAACCGTAAATTAAATACAATAAAAACACGTGTTCAGATAAATGCTGGAGTAAATTGTTTGTACAAGCTTTCAGCTAGATTACGAGTTGTGCAGTAGGGTAAAAAAGCAGCGTTAAGAGGTCATAATGCTGCTTTTTTACGTCCGCTGGTATTGCGAGTCTTGAAGGTTTAGGGTCACCGCACACTTCTTTGGCCTTACCCCAAAACGACTTACGTAAACTTCGTAAAGCCTTTTTTCTATGGGACTTCCATAGCGCTGATATTACGAGTCTGTCCTGGGAGGCCAAAAAGTGAGCGGTACACTCTACCCTATCAAGAGTCCTAACGTATTTAAAAGTCAGTAGTTATGAGTTTTATGGTACAACGCCGTAACATAAAACTCATAACTAAAGTGCTAAAAAGTACACTAACACCCATAAACCACCTATTAACCCCTAAACCGAGGCCCTCCCGCATCGCAAACTCTATAATAAAATTATTAACCCCTAATCTGCCGCTCCGGACACCGCCGCCACCTACATTATATTTATTAACCCCTAATCTGCCGCCCCCAATGTCGCTGCCACCTACCTACACTTATTAACCCCTAATCTGCAGCCCCCAACGTCGCCGCCACTATAATAAACATATTAACCCCTAAACCGCCGCACTCCCGCCTCACAAACATTAGTAAAATATTATTAACCCCTAATCTGCCGGCCCTAACATCGCCGCCACCTACCTACTTTTATTAACCTCTAATCTGCCACCCCAACGTCGCTGCCATTATACTAAATTTATTAACCCCTAAACCTAAGTCTAACCCTAACTCTAACACCCTCTAACTTAAATATAATTAAAATAAATCTAAATAAAAATTACTATCATTACCTAAATAATTCCTATTTAAAACTAAATACTTACCTATAAAATACATCCTAAGCTAGCTACAATATAACTAATAGTTACATTGTATCTAGCTTAGGTTTTATTTTTATTTTACAGGCAACTTTGTATTTATTTAACTAGGTAGACTAGTTAGTAAAAAGTTATTAACTATTTACTAACTACCTAGCTAAAATACAAATTTACCTGTAAAATAAAATCTAACCTGAGAAACTAACATCTAACCTTACACTACAATTAAATAAATTACCTAAATTAAATACAATTACCTAAATTACCAACAAAATCAAACACTAAATTGCACAAAATAAAAAAAGAAATTATCAGATATTTAAACTAATTACACCTAATCTAATAGCCCTATCAAAATAAAAAAAGCCCCCCCCTAAAATAAAAAAAAAACCTAGCCTGAACTAAACTACCAATAGCCATTAAAAGGGCCTTTTGCCCCAAAGAAATCAGCTCTTTACCTGTAAAAAAATACAATCACCCCCCCCAACAGTAAAACCCACCACCCACACAACCAACCCCACAATAAAATCCTAACTAAAAAAACCTAAGCCCCCTATTGCCCTGAAAAGGGCATTTGTATGGCCATTGCCCTTAAAAGGGCATTTAGATCTTTTTTCAATTGCCCAAACCTTAAGCTAAAAATAAAAGGTTCTTTTAAGGTTCCTTTAAGTGACATCATCCAAGATGGCGTCCCTTGAATTCCGATTGGCTGATAGAATTCTATCAGCCATTCGGAATTAAAGGTGAAAAAATCCTATTGGCTTATGCAATCAACCAATAGGATTGAGCTTGCATTCTATTGACTGATATTGGCTGCATTCTATTGAAGCTCAATCCTATTGGCTGATTGCATCAGCCAATAGGATTTTTTTGCCTTTAATTCCAATTGGCTGATAGATGTCTTGAAGATGGAGCTGCTCCGCATCGGAAGGATGAAGATAGAAGATGCCGTCTGGATGAAGACTTCTGCCCGTCTGGAGGACCACTTCGGCCAGCTTGGATGAAGACTTCTCCCGGCTTCGTTGAGGACTTCTTGCCGCTTGGATGAAGACTTCTCCCGGCTTCGTTGAGGACTTATTGCCGCTTGTATGAAGACTTCTCCCGGCTTCATTGAGGATGGATGTCCAGTCTTCAAAACTGTAAGTGGATCTTTGGGGGTTAGTGTTAGGCTTTTTTAAGGGTTTATTGGGTGGGTTTTATTTTTAGCTTAGGGTTTGGGCAATTGAAAAAGAGCTAAATGCCCTTTTAAGGGCAATGCCCATACAAATGCCCTTTTCAGGGCAATGGGGAGCTTAGGTTTTTTTAGTTAGGATTCTATTTGGGGGGTTGGTTGTGTGGGTGGTGGATTTTACTGTTGGGGGTTGTTTGTATTTCTTTTTACAGGTAAAAGAGCTGATTTCTTTGGGGCAATGTCCCGCAAAAGTCCCTTTTAAGGGCTATTGGTAGTTTAGTTTAGGCTAGGGTTTTTTTTTATATTGGGGGGCTTTTTTTATTTTGATAGGGCTATTAGATTAGGTGTAATTAGTTTAAATATCTGATAATGTCTTTTATTTTGTGTAATTTAGTGGGGGGTTTGTTGTAATTTAGGTAATTTTATTTAATTTAGGTAATTTATTTAATTGTAGTGTAAAGTTAGGTGTTAGTGTAACTCAGGTTTTATTTTACAGGTAAATTTTCTTTTATTGTATTGTTTCTCCATCGTACTTCTATCCTTGTACCCATGGGCAGCGCTGTGGAATCTGTTGACGCTTTATAAATAAAGAATAATAATAATTTAACACTTGTTATTAACCTTGTTATTTACAGAACTGCTGACCCTTTGTGGTGAAGTTAAAGTGCGGCCCTGCCTTCACGGATTGACCATTCAACATCTATTTCACTCAAGAATCATAATCATATTACAAGGATTTTCCTTGGGACTGGATGACTATATTGCTACACCAGCCGTTTGGTCTTTTGTTAAGAGACATTGGTCTTGTAAGAAGAGTCATGAATCTATATTGATATACTTTATATATATATATATATATATATATATATTTGATGATCCTATATATTTAAACTTTAAATTGTTACAAGAGGCTGCATATCCATAAGATATTGTAGCACTATATATAGCGCCTCCTACAGGGTGTTCTGACCGTGTTCTTACATTTAACACTGGATGCATTTACATTGTTACAGTTAATGAATTCTGAACCATTACATTTTTTCTAGTTTAACATAATGTCCTCTGCAGTTTAATTGCCTTAAAGGGACAGTCTACTTGAAATTTCATATTGTTTAAAAAGATAGATAATCTCAGTGCTATTTACAGACTTGCATTTTAGCCAATCAGTACTGACTCATAAATAATTCCACGGCAGTGAGCACAATGTTACCTATATGGCACACATGCAGTAGCTCTGTCTAGTGGTGAAAAACTGTCAACATGCTCTGAGATGAGAGGCGGCCTTCAAGGGCTTAGAAATTAGCATATGAGCCTAACTAGATTCAGCTTTCAACAAGGAATACCAAGAGAACAAAGCAAATTTGATGATAAAAGTAAAGCGAATACTTGTTTAAAAATGCATGTCCTATCTGAATTATGACAGTTTAATTTTGACCTGACTGTCCTTTTAATTTTCTCACTTTATGCTTTCAAAATATTCCCTACACTTTATTATTTGTGGGTCCCATTGAAACTGTAACTGCTACTTAAGAACTGTTACAACGTATCGTTTTATCCCTAAATAACATTGCCAACAACTTTTGTCAAAGAACTAGTAGTTAAATGTGTGTAAAAATATCAGAAAACAAAGATTAAAAAACATTCTAGTATTTGTATTAATCTCTTTACAGAGTCTAAGGAAAATTATAATTTACATGTGAAAAATTCAAATTTTGTAATCTTAATCCATCTAAAAAGGGTTAAACAATCTGAATGACATTTTTATAAAGAAATTATTTATTAACTTTTAATATTTATTTTTTTAAAAGTGTTTGCAGTCATTGATTTAGAAGACAAACGGCTAGATTACGAGTTGTGCGTTAAGGTAAAAAAGCAGCGTTAACAGGTCCTAATGCTGCTTTTTTACGCCCGCTGCTATTACGAGTCTTGCAGGTATAAGTGTACCGCACACTTTTTTGGCCTTACCGCAAAACGACTTACGTAAACTTTGTAAAGTCTTTTTTCTATGGGACTTCCATAGCGCCGGTATTACGAGTCTGTCCTGGAGCCCAAAAAGTGAGCGGTTACACCCTATACTGACAAGATCCATAATGCATTCTAAAGTCAGTAGTTATGAGTTTTACACTACTTCAGAATCGGGGTTCATGTTAGGGTGTTAGGTGTAAACATAACTTTAGTTTCCCCATAGGAATCAATGGGGCTGCGTTACTGAGTTTTACGCTGCTTTTTTGCAGGTGTTAGACTTTTTCTCAGCCGGCTCTCCCCATTGATGTCTATGGGGAAATCGTGCATGAACACATACAACCAGCTCACCGCTGACTTAAGCAGCGCTGGTATTGGAGTCCGGTATGGAGCTCAATTTTGCTCTACGCTCACTTCTTGCCTTTTAATGCTGGGTTTGTAAAAACCTGTAATACCAGCGCTGCAGGTAAGTGAGCGGTGAGAAAAAACTGCTCGTTAGCACCGCACAGCTCATAACGAAAAACTCGTAATCTGGCCGATAGAAAACTCACAAAATTACAAAACTATCTAAAATCAAGAAGAGGGCAGGAAATCATTTCCTATAAACAGAAAATGGTTGCAATTTCATCTTCTTAAATGAGATTTTAACAGTTCTCACACACTGTAAATTACAGGATTTAAAGCATCATTTAAAGTGTCAAACCTCACAGTACAGAATGATGCTTATCCTTGTGGAATTTCTATCACTGTAAGAAAATAAGTGACACAAGATCCTAGATATTGTAAATTGCAATAACGGACTTTTCTGTAACATCTAGTGAAAATAAATGAGGTTGCAAACAAGCAAGACAAAACAGCATATTGTTAAATCCCATTCATGACAAGCGACAACATTGCTGCAATTTACAATCACAAAAATAAAAATATGAAATAAAAAGATTTTACAAATGTTATTGCTGAACACTAGAGATTTCCATTCGGGCTTTGGATGAATGCAAATTTATCCAAAATTGACTGATTCGTCAAGTTTGATTTACTGACAACCAAATGATTGTTTGACAAAATTGATTTTTTTCATGCCATTTGCCACCAACAAA